>NC_060268.1:3728984-3862943 GCF_021613505.1 Equus quagga | reverse complement strand
GGGGCTCTGTCTGTGGGGTTCTGTCCGTGAGCTCTGTCCATGGGGCTTTGTCCCACAGTGACTCCAGGCCTGCATGGCAGTCATTGCATGGTCTGACAGCTCCACCCTGCATAGGTTCATCGAGCCCTCAGCATGTGATCCCAACAAAGGGCCATCTCCATTCTCATTTTGCTGCCCATCATATTAGAAGTTGCTTTTGCCTTAGTTTCCGACTGAAACTAAATGTCCCTATGTCTGCCTTAGTAGCTTACAAGTTGAAAGGTATATCAAATGGGAACACAGTGTCACAGCTGACGCATTTATTTTCTCCTGAAACAATCTTCAAGCAGTGGAACTGACAGTATTTTTCAGTAATTGCTTGAGGGCAAATCAAGGACAGATAAAAAAGCCCTGAGATCTGTGGTATTTCCTTCTTTTTTTCCCCCCCCCGCAGTCAAAAGGTGCTTTTAAAATGTAAAACATGTTTTCTACTGTGAAGATAGTTTTTAAAAATAGCGTATGGTATGAAAAGTGTGTTTTTGAAGCTGTGTGCTGTTGTCATTTTAGGCTGCAGTGTAAGCTGGCCCCACAGCCTAGGTTATTAAAATGATGGGATCAAAGAGTCTCAATCCATTAGACTCAGGAGGAGAAAATGTTTGGGGCAGAAAAATAATTCCAGAGGATTTTAATTTAATGGCACAGAAAACGCATTTAAAAATGACTATCACCTTTCTCATGCCATTACATAAAGACTTATCTGATTACTTCCTGACAGAGAACTGGAATCATTACATTAACAACCAATATAGAAACTAGGGATTGTTGAAGAATTCAGGCTTGTTTAAGCTGACAACACTGAGGCTCCAAGCACGCCTTCAAGAGCACTGAAGCTATAGGATGCTAAGATCATCTGGATGTCATGAAAAAGGTTATATTTACAGCAGTTGTGTTCAATTTG
The DNA here is from genome assembly GCF_021613505.1 of Equus quagga. Lineage (NCBI taxonomy): Eukaryota > Metazoa > Chordata > Mammalia > Perissodactyla > Equidae > Equus > Equus quagga. The sequence goes on along the minus strand of NC_060268.1, from coordinate 3,862,006 downwards.
ACAAACAGTGTCTAATTTCCTCTGTAAAAAGGAATAAAATATCCATTTAGTGGAAATGAATTATTCTTTTACACTATTCAGCTCCATTTTAATAATATATGTCCTGTCTTCCCTTGTACTCAGTTATATTATAGTGACCTGAATAAGTTATAAACTCTCCAGAACAGGCTATTCTCACGTGCATGATCACGATGATGCCAGGACTGTGTCTTATCATCTCTCGGTAGCTCCACTGCCTGTGAGGGGGCCTCACATGAAGTGGGTACTCAATAACATTTGCTGAGTTAATGATTAAATGAACAGCTTCTTAAATCAGTTGTGGTCTTGAAAACACAACAGTCATCCACTGGAATGCACAATACAGAATTACTTAACCTTGCAGTTACAAGGAGTCTTACAGGAGAGCTCATTAAATTCACATTCAATTTAAGAACACCTTCCACGTCTCTGAAGCTGGCTCATCTAAATCCCGGTTTAAACCTCTCAACAACTGGGAGCTCACTGTTCCATTTTCGTTCAGGTCCATTTATTAAACTTTCCTACTTTGAGTCACAAATTGCTTCCTTTCCACTTGTATCTCAGCCCTGTCCTCCACACAGCACAGAACAAGTAAACTGCCTTTTCATCCTGACAACACTTCAAATTCTTTAAGACTTACCATAATGGTCTCACTTACTCTTTTCTGGCTTGACATTCCCACTTCTCCCAACTTTTTATTATTTTTCGGTCTCTAGGTCTTTTATGATCTCTGGGTACTTGTCACTGGCTATGCTCTAGTTTTTCAATCACCTTCTAGAAATGTGAAACTCAAACATGAACAAAATTAAAATGTAGTTTCACTGCTTTTAAGATTTTCTCTTCCTTTTTTGTTTGCAGGAGTTTTAGGAAGATGTACCCAGGTGTGGTTTTCCATTGTATTTACCTCCTTGGAGTGTGAAGATTTTTGGATCTGTGGCTTAATCACCAGTTTTTGAAATTTTTCATGGATTCTGTCCCATTCTCTCGCTCCTCACGTTTAGAACTCTGCATTATATGCATTTTAGATGCATGTCACACTTTTTGTTTATACCCGTCTTCGTCTTCCAGCCACTTCCCTTTCTGAGCTTTAATCTAGATATTTCTAATCATTTATCTTCCAGTTCACTAATCCTCTCTTCTGACATGTCTAATCTGTTAGGAACCTATCCATTGACTCTTTAATTTCCAGTCACTGCATCTTTCAGTTTCCAGTTCTCTGAGGAAATTACCCAATTTTTCCTGTCTTTTCTCAGAAATATTACTTACAGTTATTTAGAGGTTCCCATCTAACAACTCCCTAATCTAAACCATCTCTTGGGTCTCTGTCAATAGAATTATTTTGTTTTCATTTTTATTTGTCTAGACTTGTTTTTGTGCATGCTTGGTGATCTTACATGACTACTAAACATCATATATAAAATATTGCAGAAGCTCTGGTTGATGTCATTTCCAAATTGAATTTTATTTTATTCTGGAAAGCCAGCAGATTCCTGGCATATTCAGTTAAGTGTGGGTTTCGGGTTTTGTTAGCACTGGTCATTTTTCCAGTTTGCCTTTGTTCCCAGCTAATAGTACTTCTGGAATCAACACTAAAATTCCATGGAATTTACAAGGGCAACTCCACTTTCATGGATCTAAACTCTCACTTCTCTCTCCAGGACCACCAGACTATTGACATGTTAATGTCTTTGCTAAGCTCTTTGGTCTCTGGGAACAAAGTTTCTACCTGATTTCTAGGCGTTTCACCCTGCATACGTGTCGCTTCAGAGTTGGCAAATGCTTTCAGAGAAAATCACATAGATCATTTCTGGTTCAACTGTTGGAGATCTTCTTCCTCACCCTCCAGTCCTGATCTAAATGGCCATCCTGAAGACCAAATTCTCTCTCCAGCCTGGCAGGTCTGTTACAAGCCTGTGGCTGAAATTTTCTCACCAGTCTCTCTTCCCTTGGCTGAAAACTGACAGGTCCTGTGAGGGAAAAGTAGAACACTTGTTAGGATCACCATGATGGTCTGTTTCCTCCAGGATGTTAGCCCAAGTCCTGTCTGCTTTGGGTTTTCACTCATGTCTTCAAGGTTCTAACGTGTGATGTTAATTGTGCAGGGTACGCTGAGGTTACCATAGTTCAAAGATGTTCATTGAGTATTTACTAATTCTTAAGCGCTACCTTATACCTACAAAGATGATCAGGATATGGTGCCCACCCTTCACTCCACTCAACACCAAGAGTAAGGCCAACAGGAAGGTGATGTGGGGGAGTTACAGAAAGCATTTACTCTTGACCAGATTCACTGTTTTTGTTTGTTTCTAATCAGAAATAATTTTTTTAACTTATGATTAAAATAGTAATTCATATCCATTTTAAAAAATCAGAAAATGAATAAAGCTATGAAGAAGAGACTAGAAACTACCTCTTGATTCCCACCAGGAGATAGTCACTGTCTCATGGTCTATCCATCAAGACCTTGATGGATGATGCATGGAAAGAATGAAAGAAGGAGGGTATGAGGTATGAAAAAAGGAAAAGGCAGCCATCAGCACATAGGTTGTGTGAAAAATACTATCAGAGGAAAAGACTATCTATGAAGTATGTGTGGAGGAACACAGAGGACTGAAACCTGAGGGAAGAGCTTGGAGAAAGCTCAGGTACAAAGCTTGAGAGAAGTGAGGCTGGGATAGTTAGACAAGATGTACCCATCATCTGTTGGGTACAAACTATATGTATTCCATGAAACCGTTTCAGGAAGTTTTCTGGACAAAGGGCAGATATCATCACCTCCTACAGTATCAATGAGAAAGATTTTAAAGAGTTTTTCATAAAAACCTACACCTGCTATGCAGCTCATTCCTGGATGGCCTTAGTGAACCCGTTTTCAAATAGCCATCATGGAAAAACTTCTACAAAGCAGAGACACTTACTAACTCCATCCTTTCTTACAAAATCTACCATGAACATTTATTTGCATTTTTGTAGCGAAGATTTCATGAAGTAATAAAAAAAGGAAGTATTTTTGTAAAGGTGAAATGGAAAATTCTTCTCCCTTTTTTCATTACTTCCACACTCCTAGTGACCTTTAACAAAGAACTCTATTCCAGCCTTCTGAACTCTTGGTCTGAATTTCTGAATTCTTTCACGAAAAACACTGAGGATTCTCAACTAGAACTACACTTGGAAGGGTGTTTTCTTTTGCTGGGTAGGATTAAGTCTACAGGTTCCACCAAATGTTGTTGTGCTGGAGAATTTGCTGTTTTGGAATCATCATTCAAATCAGTTGTAGAGTTGCACAGAAGAGGTTGTGGGGTATGTATGACTGTGAACATTTCCACATTTCCAAGCATTTCCCATTGATGTGACAGGATTTATATTTTCCTGAGTTTCAACTTTTGCTAGTTGGAAACATGAGGGAGCAGCAGTCCAAATGTTAGGTAAAATAAAACAAAGAATTATTTTTTTCTAGCGTTCACTATAAGTTAATTAAGCCCATGCAATCCACATTCCATTAAGTTTTCAGGGTAAAATCAATTTTCCAAAGGAGGTTAAAAAATGCCCAGGAAATTAACATTGCAATCCGGAGGAGAAGACGCAGAGTTTAGGAGCTCCATAGTTCTCATTCAGCAAAAGGTCAAATATGATCACTCTCTGAATGAGGAACCAAGACGTATGAGCACAAAATATGTTACATTGTCCTTCAAAAGCCAGTACTAACAGAGACCACATCAGGAGGGAGAGGCAAGCATTTGAAGGATTTTAGGAGCTGTCAGACTAATACAGTGTTACCAGGTGTGGGACTTGGTTATCTGAGCCTCAGTCCTTTGCTCATAAAATGTGGATAATAATCGCTCCCCCTCAGAGAACTGCTGTGAGGACAGCATGAACGCATTCAGAGAAGGCCTTTACAGCAGTGCTGGGGCCACAGTATGCCCCGTGTTGTTCGTTCTTCTAAAGCATTAAACTAAGCAGCACCCCCTCATCTTTTTCATGGGGAGCTCTGCCTCAAACATTCACCATGTTGGTAAAGACTTGTCAAGTGTTGGTGGCAATACTGAACGTATCTACACTTTGAAATTAAGGAAATACTGGTCTCCTACAGGTGGTACTTTTCTCCATGTGGGTAAAAGTCATCTGAGTTTGAAATTTAACCCCCTGGTTGGTTCAGGGAACTGTGTACATGTATATTCAGGAGTCTGCAAAATCAAGGGAGATAGATCCTGAGAAAGATTTAATGAACAAAAGGCCAACAACATATTACTATGATCAAAATAAGTGGTGTAGAAAATGGACCAGCTCAAGGGTTATTGAATACAAACCCACTTCCAGAGTCTCTAGCACATGGGGAGGGGCGGAGGCTCCAAGGCTGTGAGCCTTCCAGGCTATGTGAGGCTGCAGGCATCGTGATAAAGAGACCTGGAGAAGCATGCAACTGTGCATCAAACAGCAGCCTCTGACCTCTAATGCTTACCGGTGATCACTAAGCCCTCTGCATGCATTTAAAGGCAGACAAAACTCTCCAGCTTTATCATACAAGTTAATTACTATTAGAGTTGTTTGTATTAAAGACATGGATTAGCTCTATCCCTCTTTATTGGCATCATTAATGTTTGATTTTACCAGGAAATGAAAACCTCCCTCCTCAGATTTGACAACCTTGGCAGGACTTGACCTTGTCTTTTTGCCTTCTGTCTTCTTGCCTCAAGGTCTTCTCACCCTCCAATTTTGCCTCAGCAGTGGGGTTTCCTAAGTCCACTGAATTGCACTATGTTGATTGTCTGTGAGCTCATCTCTAATGAATTAAGTATCATCCTAATTGTTACCCACAAATCTTCATCTCTGGCCCTACCATCATCCCACTGCAGTCTCTATTTCCAGGGACTGACAGAACAAATTGACTTTAGAGCCTGTCCATTACATCACACTCATCTCCATGTACCTCCCCACATCACACCCATCTCTGTGCACCTACCCACTGCAATTAATTTGTGCTTGCCAGTGGTACTTCTTTCTTCTACTTTCCTGCTACTGACATCTTTCCCACTATTTATGCCTCTGGAGATGTTTTCTTTGTGTCAGCTAAGACTTCCTATATTGCAAGTAACAGTAAAGCAATCTAAATTCATTTTATTAAGGGAATTCATTGGCTCAGACAAATTAAAATCCAGACTTAGTTTTGATTTGATTTGATTTGTGATTTGAAGTTTTATCTAGCATCTTCAGCAATGTAATCAAGGATCTGAGTTCACTGTACTTCCCTATTCTATCTTCCACAGAATGAGTTACATCTTAGCCTTCATACTGTGTCCATTAAAACAACATCATGCCCTTCCCTCATGGTAGTAATGTGGCTGCATCAGCTCCAGTTCTCCAATCCTCACATTGCATTCTCCATGGCAGGCATTAGCATCTTTTTTGACAGCTGCCACACAAATCCTGGGATTATTTCTCTCTTGGCCTGATTTAGGTTACATGTACACCTCTAAATCAATCACTGAGATCAGAGATGGGTCTACTGAGTCAGAGATAGCTTCCATCCCACAACAAGGCTTAGAATGCAGGCAGACAAATCCTTCAGAGGAAAATCAGGTACAACATTGAGAGAAGGGACAACAGGTGCTGGGAAGGAAAGCAACAAACGTCTGAGATGGCTGCCAATCAGATCACGAACTCGGAGCACAGGTCATGTTGCCTATATTCCAATCCTCGCTCCTGTCCTCGTCTCCTCCATTCCCACCATATGCAGCACCACAGAAGATCCATCAGCTGATTCTTAACACCTGTGCTGGATTTATGGCCTGCTCAAGTGGTTTATATAAATCCACTGAGGACCAGGTGAGACGCCTGGAAGAACAAGGAGATAGAAGAGGGTGTGTCCATCTACTCAAGTTTCCCACCTCCACAAACATGGGGAGGACGCACAAAACATGATCACATATCTAAAATAGGCTGAAAACAGCATATATGACCATGCCTATGTTCTAACCTTGAGAATTATGACCTCACTACATGGCTCATGCCCTGATATCCCCCTAACACTTCCATACATTCTAACGAATATGTGTCCTTAGGAAACTGTATGCTTGTTTAGATGAGTACACCTTTTTAGTGATCTTTTTATTAGCTCCACACTTCAGCAAGAGACATGGTCCAAAATATCTATTTGTTAAATAGCATTAATTATTATTCTATTCTTTGATTAGTAAAGACAGCAAAAAGTGCAATTTGACATATCTTTAATCATGGTAAATATGGCTGAAGTGGTCAAATTCATCACTGGGAGACAGTTTTTATATTTCACAGGAAGTCCCGGCTCAAGCAACCTAACCCTCTTCCCTATAGTACTCACACGGGTCTGGATATGCTAGGGAGCTTCGTGTAACGGAGAAAACTGGGAACAAATATCTACTGGTGAGATGTGAGGTCCAGCAGAGGTTCGAGGGAAGTGAGCTAGTGCTGAAGAGCTAGGACTGCTCTAAACCGGGGGCACACCTGTCACCGCGACAGAGCCATGACAGTCCAGTCTTCACATCCTGTACATAAACCCCAGAGTGGAGGTGCGCATGAGTGGGCAGCTGGTAGCTTCAATAAAATAGCAAGTAACAATGAAAAGGGCTGGCTTTGGGCTCAGCAGCTTTGGTACCAACAAATACAGCAGCTTCATGGGTACAGGTTGTCTTGCCGAGAACCTGGCTCCCTGAACCAGGCTGGGGACTTTTGGAGAATGTACTTGGCACCAATAGCAGGACAACAGGTGATGGGTTAGAGGACCACACTGAAGCATATAATGCAGAACCTCCCAGGAACTCCCAACTGCCTGCAGAGAAACCAGACCTGAGTGTGCAGGCCACTGTGGACCGAGCCCAAGCAGCGGAACACTGCTGCTCTGGCCACAACCGTGTGAACGTCACGCAGGGAAAGCCTTGGAAACAGGGTTGTGCCTCGAAAGTAGAAATTGAGTTTTGAAAACTTATGTGCCAGATAACCAAACTGATATGACATGACAACATGCTTCTTCTTTGTGTTTCTTCAGAATCTATCTGTCATCATTAGCACTGCCAGGTGTGAAATACTGATTCAGGCTGTGCTCTAGTTCCTGTCTAGCAAAATGAAAAACTTAAAAAGCAGTCATACAAATTCCATTTATATCACTTAAACAATTTGTTTCACGTAATAGGATGTGCTAAAACGGGACCTTCTTATTCCTGAAGACTTGACAACTAGCATATTTTGTGTGTGCACATTTTTTAAAATTTTCTGTATATTATGATATTTTGACACCTATAAAAATCTTTCTGGCTGAGGAGAGACTGCCCCTCCCTGGACTGACAGATTCTTAGAGCAAAGAGTCCAACCAGGAGCATGCCTTTGATATGCAAACTAACCATCCAGAGCGCATCTCCTCTATCTGGCCCATGCACCCAGGGAGCAATATTTCTCTGCCTTAATCATCCCAGGGTGGGGTGCCAGACAACTAGGGATCAGTCTTATGGCCCAAAGCCCATTGAATGATTCAAACTAGCCAATCCTAAACTGTTTGCCCTGCCCTGCCCTGCCTTTCCTCCAAAAACCCCAACAAAGGCTGTGGGAGCCCCGACTCCTGTCTCCAGACTCCCAACCACCCAGCGTTTCTCCATGAGCACTGATGTACCTTTCCTCCTGTCTCTAGAGCCTGTGACTAGAACAAACTGTGCTTTTTGCTGAGCCTCTGCTCCGTTTCCTCTTGTGGCCACAGCTGACTGACGAACTCATACAAGAACACACCATAACCAGAAATCAACATTCTCTATCTAGAACTGACAGACATTTGCTTTTAGTGGTTCTAATAATGGAAACAGAATTCCCTTTTAGCGTGGATGCATTGTTCTGGAAGGAGCCACGTTGTCTTCCTCTCTCTCTCTAGGGTGCAGATGTAAGTCAGGCACTCACTAGCTTCTCCAGGTGAACTCCTAACTTTGGAAGCCAAGTGCACACAGTTTGACTGGAATGGAAGCAGTCCTGTCTTCCCAGTGGGCAGGGGAACGCTGCTCTTCTGAGGGACTTTGCGAAGGAGTCTGCGGTCACTGTGAAGAGTTTGCAGTTATCCCGGGACTATGAGACTATCGGGCAGGGTCTGGTCAGCCCCGTGTTAGCAAGGAAGTGGAAGAAGGGGTGATGAGTTGGGGAGGAGCGGATTTCAGTGAAACAGTGACAGGCTGAACAACAGAGACAGATCATGGGTCTTAGGGATGGTGATGTCATATATAAACAACTTACAGACAAAAAAGAGGACAGAGTAAGCATGAAATAGATGTAGAGTGAAATTTTTCATCTTCTTTAACTTCCGGTACAATAGTTCTAAAGTTGTTGCATATAAATAATAAGAGCTACTATATCAGTTAACATTTTAGCCACAAAAATAATGCAAAACAAACCACTCCCAAACTCTATTAACATCCCATTGATCCAAGCAAATGATGTGGCTAAACCCAAATCAACAAATGGATTCCTCTGTCTAGTTGGAAGAACTATAAAGACAGGAGGTAAAAGGTTTGGACATAGGCATAGTGAAGAACTGGGGCTAATTCAATCTTCTACAAAGATACCGTTGAATGAATGATAATTACCAAATGAAATATGGGCAAATGCATTATTAAAAAAAAACTTAATGTTGCTATAGACTGAATGCTTGTGTCCCCCCAATCTAACCTAATCTAATCGAATCTAATCCAATGTGAAACCCAATCTAATGTGATGGCATTTGGAGGTGGGCCCTTTGGGAGGTGATTAGGTCATGAGGCTGGAGCCCACATGAATGGAATTCTTGCCCTTATAAAAGAGGCCCAGAGAGCTCCCTTGCCCCTTCCACCATTCAAGGACACAGTGACAAGACAACTGTCTATGAATCGGGAAGTGGGCCCTCCTCACCAGACACCAAATCTTGCACTTCTCAGCCTCCAGAACTGTGAGAAATAAATTTCTGTTGTTTACAATTCACCCAGTCTATAGTTTTTTGTTATAGCAGCCCAAATGGACTAAGACATGTGTTTCCCCTCTACCTGGTGGCTGGATATCCATAGAGGACATCTGTAACCTTGGGCACTGTGTGGATAAATGTGAAGTAAACATTAGCACATGCAAAAAAGTAATGATCATCTTACATTCTGTCTACTGTGAAGTCTGAAGGTTCTTGGGAGTCTTATGTTGCTGAGCAGATGGAAGTTTCTAAGTGTCTATTATTCAGAGTGAGTTCACAAGCACTCCACCGACCAGTCAATCACACTAGGCAATAATCTTACCAGCTGAAACACTGCAGAACAATAAATACCAGAATATATTCATACCATTGTGAGACATAGTTGGGAGTCTGGAATAAAGCGTAAATGTTCCAGCAAGACAATTCAGAGCTACCAATGACTTCTAATTTCTTAATACTAACTTAATAATAACTTCTTAACTAACTTAACTTAAGAATTAAAAGGCTTTAAATCACCAATATTGACAGCTCAGTAGGAATACTCCACAGAGGTGGGCCATCAAGACATTTCAGTGGTTTAACTTCCCTAAATATATGATCTCGCCCCAAAGTTAGTCACATAGTAAAAGAAGTAGGCACCTTTTGCTGTGTATTAAAAAGTTAAGTATGGCACTAACTTTCAGCTTGTAATTAAAGCTCACAGACGGCTCCACAGAAGAATGGCAGACTTATCGGTTAATCCACAAAGAAAGAAGACTTTGAAAGGAAGTCAAGTGAATGTGGAAGAATTTAGGGACCGCAGAATCTAGAAATGGAAGTTCCTTCAAATGTGTAACTGTAACAAAATGCACCAGCTGTTGACATGGAAGAGGGATGTTACTATGCTATTCGAATTAATCTAAAGAGGAAACCTGGAACCTGCTATTATCCACTGATACCTTTCCTCTGTAAAAAAAAAAAAAAAACTTGACAATAAGCAAAAGCTTGTTACAGTACTAAAATGTGTCACATTACTGTTTAAATTCATCAGAGACAGATGGCTAATTTGACTAAACCAACCTTTGTTTACAATGGAACAGATCCATTGATCTTGTGCCAAAGAATTGTGGTTTAAACTTCCCCCTATTTCAGCTACCACAATAATTCCAGGGTTCACTGAGTCTCAAAAGAACAGGATTAAGATTTCAACATGTTCCTCAAGGACCAAAACAACTTGACGAGTTCATACCAGTAAATATTTAGGAACCAGACTTCCCAAGGACAACATAATGAATAATAACCATGAACAGCACAGGTAGGCAGTTTTATATCCTAAGGTATTATTTATACGATAGGAAAAAATACTGTTAAGTGAAAAGCACTGTTACCAGCACTGATGTTTAAGACAATACAAATTCAGACAAATAGATCCTCTGTGTTTTTCTATTTGCAACGTAAATTGCAATGTTAGACTGCTTTGAGTCCTAATTATTTAAAAGAAGCAGGAGTTAAACAAAGGTATGATGTTTTGAATCAGTGCTAGCACCTTTTAACCATATGCAAATGTATGTACTGGATATACATGGCTTATTGATGAAATAAAATTATTGGGAGCTTTTCCTGCACTAATGCTTTATTAAAATTTGACTGATTGGTTGGCATAGTATTTCAAATTTGTGAACTAATTTTTTACTCCAATTAGCAGAATCCGGCCAGTAAATTATTCCATGTGTGTTGAGTAGCATCTAAGAAGTTGCCTTCATTATTCAACTACCAGAGGATTGAGTTAACTATTGTTCAAGAACAGTGAATGGTAAGTCAAAGCGTCTAAGTCTTGTAACAAGACCAAGTGGTCTTAGAAATTACCTTCTTCCTGAGGTTTAGTGTTATACATAAAGACAACAATGCAGGATCTCTAGACTAGAGGCTTTAATAGAAGGGTTACTCACACTCAAGACATCTCCTACTCTCCATGACAGACACACTTGATCTTTCAATTACATGTCTACTCTGTCCCCTCCATCACAGGTCTTACCACACCATGATGTGATTGTGTGTTCTCTCCCTTTCCTCTCCCTCCTCTCTTCCCTCCTCCTCCTCTCTCTCTCTCCCCTCTCCTTCTGTCTCTCCCACTCTCTCTCCCCCACCCTCTACTCTCTCTCTGTCTCACAAAACTCTAAGTTACCCGAAGGCAACAATTTCCTGTCTACTCCATGTGATTATCATCTCAACTACTGAGCATTTATCTGGTGCTTGCACTTAATTGGTGCTCCATAAATATATACATTGAATAAGTTTAAGAGCAAGTGACCCAGTCACTTTGCATGTAAAAATCGCTCAATAAATGTGCATGGCTCTGAGTTGAACCACACCACTCTATTCATTATTAAGTCCGCTTTGCTGGTCAAGAGAGCTTTGCACTTATGTCAGTTACCTCTCTTACTCCACCTGTCATGCTAGCCTTACTCTTGAATTCTCTGATAACTGTCAAGTTTTTCAATGTGATGCAGCCCTGAGAAGACTAAAAAAATAAACATATGTGTGTGAGTTTCAGAATTCAGTTTTTGCTCTTACCACCTGTATCACTCAAAGTCCAATCAGGAGTCAGAAACCACACCATGATTCGAACAGGCAAAGTTCAATACCAAGAATTACTATATACAGCAAAGAAAAATTAAATAATATTTAAATGATTAAATGACAAAGATTATTAAACATAAATTAACTATAACAGTGTAATGAGAACTCCAGAGAAAGTTCTAGAGCTAAGGGAGAATACCCAAGGCAGCTACAACCTGGATGGTGAGAAGACCTCTCCAATTCTGGGCCTCAGATCTTGCTGAAGTCCACTGTGTTGTCCAGACCAGAGCTGGTCTACAGTTGCTAGGCAAGCAGGAAATACTCTTTGGGGTGCAGGCTTTCAAGCTGGCAGGTGGAAACACAGATGGATCAGGACACTGGAGCCACTGAGCAGGAAAGCTGATGCATGTGGTGTCCACTGGGAGAGGCACAGCAGGCAGGGCATCAGACTGCCCGCTCTGGCTGTGTGGTTGGAGCACGGTACCACTGGATGTTCCCACCCCAGCATTCTTGCAAGAAAAGCAAGAAGCAACACAGATTCACACCAGAACCCATAAAGGAAGCACTCTGGTTCCTCCCACGTTACTTTAGCACCCTCTACTGACAATGCTTAATTTTGAGCTTACTGCAAAGGAAAAATGCTTAAAGGGTCTAACTCCACTATAGCAGAGCAGGTAATGAAGGGTGCTTTGGAGCCGAGAGGCAACAGGCAATAACCGGAACACCACTCAACAATCAAAAGAGGAATTTATCCTCAACAAGGACCACATATTAGCATCTGATCATTCTGATTTTCATATTTCCTCCCTACCTGCACCCTTTCTTCCAACGAATCTATTGTAATGGAGTTTCTAGGCACTTTAAGGAGTACAGGTTACTCTTACTTGTATTTCAGAGAATTGGGGGATATTTAGATAAGGTAAATCATATCCAGCTTCATGGTGTAGCCTAGAGCAGGTCTGGCAAAACCTCAGTTCCTTTAGGGGCTTATATTTATGGTCATACAGTTAATATGCAGAGTGAAAGTTGGGGTGCTAACAATCTATAATGCATTTCAGATCCAAACCTTGTTATCCCTCCACCTGGTTCACTCCATGTGTTCCCCATGCCCCCCCCCCCCCCCCACAGGCCTCTTTAAGGTTCATTTAACACACTAGCAAATCCATTCAGAGCATCTGCCCTTGGTTTTTCCCACTGCCTGGAACACTCTCCCTGCGAAGAGACACAAGGATTGTTCACCTGCTTTCTTCAGGCTCTTATGCAAATGTCACCTTCACAGTAAGACTTTCCCTAACTAGCCTATTGAAGATACCCCCTGCCCCCTTTCCTGCTTTATTTTTCTCCTTAGCGTTTATCACCAACACACAATGTATTTTAGTTGATTATACTGGTTATTGCCTGACATGCACAGTGGACTACAGTCTCCATGGGGGAACTCTTCTGGTCTCTTCACTGCACTATCTTTTAGGTCCTAGATCAGTACCTGAAACACGCTTGGTGATCAATAAATACATGCGGAATGACTTTTATTCTACCATCTAAGATCAGATTACTGTTCATTCTTTAATTTACAAGTTAAAAAACTCAAACGCCTACATATGCCAAGCAGGAATACAAATGACAGAAGCAGACGGAGGTGAGTCCCCGGGTGAAGTGAAAAATGCACGTCCTGTCTGGAGGGAGCAGCTATTCATCATCTCTACTGAAAACTGTGGCCACACAGGACTAAGAACCAAGCCTCGCCATTTTCAGGCTTTTCAAAAGAGGCAGGAAATAGAGACTTTGGGGTAAATCTCCTAGTTTGTAAATGTGTGTACTGATTCAATTTAAGAACAAAAACAAACCAAAAATAAAACCAAAACAGACAAAATATATCTGGAGGCAGAATGCCACCCCAGCAGCAAAGAGGCCACAGGACGCCCTCCCTGGCATGTTATGGAAACTCCATGCGGGATTTCTCAATTCATGCTTGCCGAACTTACGGTCAAATTCTTAATGTTTCAACCCTCTCTCATCAAATGAACTTTGCCCCCCAAAAGACATAACTGTCTCTCCCCCATCCTCTTTATATCTTTTATTCTTTCATTCTTTTCTGCCAACAGCCTACACAGGAAATCGTCAGAAGGAACATATCCTTTGGAATTTCTTAAAAAACTGAATTATAGCTCTACTTCTTGATTGCTACGACAACTTGGACAAATTTCTACATCTCCAACCTCTGATTTCCTCATAGTATTTGAATCCTGTTGAAACCACACCATTTTGTTCTCAATCCTCTCTATGGCTTCCCAATACCATCGTTGAGCTGTTCCCCCAGGCCTCCAGCTGCTCTTCTCTTGAGAGGCCTGACTTCATCTCTGCTTAACAGGGAGAATCACACAAGGCATGTCTTATTAAAAAAGTCAAGTACTATAACCTCAGTTGATCACATAATATTCTGAGCTATTCCTTCAATTCATTCTTATCTACTCTCCTCAGCCTAATGAGAGAGAGAGAGAGAAGAAGGAGAAAGAGGAGGAGGAGGAAGAGAAGGAGGCAGGGGGAGTTGGAGGCAGAGGGGGAGAGGACGAGGGCGAAGGAAAAGGAAGAGAAGAAAGAGAAGGAAGACAAGGAGGCGGAGAACTGAGAAACAAGCCATTATTTTGTTAAAAATATCCCTTGTTGGAGGTAAAGGAATGGATTCGACAGTCTTAAAGCACTACTTGTGTTCCATGGTTCTGTGACAACATGGACATAACAAACAATTGAGAGCAAAGAGTATTTTATAGAGCCAAAATATTTATTTTCAACAAAGTAGTTCTTTCTCCTTAAGAGTTCATGAAAGGGATTATCTACTCTCAATCTCACATAAAAAATTATGCCTTTAACAGACATTTAAAAACTCAGCTTTATTTCTGAAAACATGTGTAGGTAGCAAACTTTCCGTGGGTTCCGTAAAAACCTCTGGGAAGCTAGCACACAAGGGAAGTCAGAGGTGGATTACAACTGGAGTAGTTGTTGCTTATCCAGCTTTCCTTTAACTTTGGCGATATTTCATGTTCTTACTGGTAAATTCAGAGTCAACACTTCCTTTAGCCTTTAGACCATAGGGTAGTTTAAAGAGGGACAGCATTTAAAAATCATTCCTAGGCCGGAAACATGATAACATCATTTAGGTTTTAAAGCAGTAAATTTGTGTTGATAAAAAAAAAGTTTAAGAAAAATTGTTATCTATGCACAAATCAACTGAAATAAAAATAAATCAATTAGATTAAAAAAATTTTTGAGACAAAACTTCTAAAATGTTGTCATAAAAAGTGCTACTTTGTTTTTCTTATATTTTGTATTATCAACTAATTTCTGGATATTGACAACCGGCTAACACAAAGATGTAGCATGCTTTGTGCTGAATTAGAAAATGATCTATAAAAGTATTTTTTGAGGTTATAAAAAGTAATGCATGCACACTTTTAAAAAGCATGGGAAATGAAAAACATAAAAATATGCAGAAAATAACATAATTAATGATTGCAATTATGGAAGTGTAACAAATCACCTCACCGCAAAGCTCACTGCGTCTTGGGTGATTATAATTAACCCTTAATGCCTTAAGATGGCCAAGCAGAGAGTGAGCACAAACCCTGAAACAAGGCAGCGGCTAGTCAAGGTGTTAACACTCCAATTTAAGAGAGTTAAGGACATAGGCATGGTCCAAAATAGCGAATGGAATATAACTTCTGAGCAGGTGAAACCATCAATTTTTCAGTTTTTCCCCCTGGTTAATAAGTTAATGACCCTTATTCTTGCTACCTCAAGTAAATTTACTCAGATAATTCAAAAATATCTTGAGTTCGCTCATGTACTCTGCTACAGTTACAGTCATAAATCATCTAATCTAGCCACCAGACTCCATGAAAATCTAAAAATCACCAAGGGAGATGGGTTTGGAAGACGCTATGTAAGATATTAAGCACTAAAGTATCATTTGGCAAAATGAATACTGCAGAGCCCTAGTCCAGGAAAAATGAGGGAGGGCAGCTTATTAACCATCTCTGCGAGAGTCTCAAAGCATAGTAACACATACAGGCTCTAAGAAAACTTGTGGTACATAAACCTGAGTACTTTTGTTTAATCCAGTATCTTTCCATTATATTTACCATAAACATTTAGCCAAACTTCCTCACTACTCCTCATGAATATCTTGAAGGTTTGAGACTGATTCACATAAAGTTCTAATAACAAATACATTCAAAAGAACTAAAGATAATGTCCACACATTTGAAGTTTAAAGATTATAGAAAGTATGTCACGGATAAAATTCTGGGGTTAATATCACCAGCGAGAAAATAACAGTTATCAAAATTCTAACTGCGTCCAGGCTTAACAAATTCTAAGACCAAGCGTTTAATCCCCTGTGACTTTTACAAAACCATCAGCAGGTGAGAGTGGCCTTTATTAAGTTGCTTTCAGGATGCAAAATGTACGATTTGCATATTTCAAACGTGCAGGCACACGCTAACCACTATAATAAAAAATATGCTTCCTAAATTGTACATGTTTTTTTAATTGCCCAAAAGATCAACGTGAAATAATCACTGCCACTTCAAATCCAAGCCTGAGTGAATCAGGACACTGGAAGTGCAAGCCTGACACCTTCCTCCAGCTAAGCTGTTGGTGTCTTTGCAGTTGTTCTGTTGCTAATGACACAGGTTGGTTGGTTTGTTGTACAGAGGGATGGTCACTGAGAGATCTACTGGTGTGCATGCAATCCCAAACCAGCAGGTTAATAACTTCTAGGTTATTAGGCTGCTAGGACTCTCTCTTCCCACCAGAGGTGATACTAATTAGCAAAGCCAGTCAGCCCAGTCCTCCCAGCCACTCCGTCCTGGAGAATACAAAGACGACTATCTAATGGATCAAAATTGTAGAGAGAGGGGCTGGCCCCGTGGCCAAGTGGTTAAGTTCGCGCGCTCCGCTGCAGGCGGCCCAGTGTTTCGTTGGTTCGAATCCTGGGCGCAGACATGGCACTGCTCATCAAACCACGCTGAGGCAGCGTCCCACATACCACAACTAGAAGGACCCACAACGAAGGATATACAACTATGTACCAGAGGGGCTTTGGGTAGAAAAAAGAAAAAAAAATAAAATAAAATCTTAAAAAAAAAAAAAATTGTAGAGAGAAATAAAGATAGCACGAGAGTGACATCACAGGGCCAGGATGAAACAATTGCTCCCTGTCACCACTTTAGGTCACCAGGGATATGCAGGGTCAGGCTGGGTTCATGTTTAAAGCTAAACCAACCTTTTCTAAGTTTAATCTAATTCACCAACAGAATGGTACTAAGAGGGGTGTGTATAAAATAATCATCTCTATGATCTGTGCCATCTAAAATTGGTAGTTTTTCTCAGAAGAGAATCAGTTTAATTATTCAACTACACAACAAGTTCAATATTTAAATGAAAAATTCTGGCCTTGTATTGGTATAAAAATCTGTCAAATTCTGTGACAAATGAGTTTCATATCCATGAATTAACTCTGACACTGTTAGCTGTGTTTAGAAATATTTGTGCAAATAAAAGAAGAAAATAGAATGTCTGATGCCACTAAAATTAGCGGATGGCCAAGCTCTAAATGTATGTAAGGGTCCATATTTAATGATTAGGAAGCAATTTAAACTGCACGCGATAAGGATTCATCAGCACCCATTATCATTTAAAGAGGATATCTCCATTTTGTGGTCAGATAGACTCAATATTTGGTTTGAAAACAGCTCGTGTTTGTAGAGATTAGAAAAGATTAGAGAGAGGGGCAGGGATCACGTGCTGAATACACTTTATTTTTCAAAAAGGAGTATGTTCATGATTTGGTCTAAAGTGTAAACAAGCATGGAAGCCGTAGATTAAAGGTCCGCAGGTACCAGAAGTCGATGCAAACCATGCAGGGTGCTCCTCAGGTGTTATTCACACATGTGACATTCTGCCAACATGGCCTTCTTCCCTAAAATACACTTCAAATCCGCGGTGTCAATCAGTGACATTTAACAACGCTTTCATGGTCAAAGGGAACAAGAAAATCTGCTTGGATCCTTACCCTGAGTATTTACTAATGATGATAACGAAAACCAGCAGCAGCCTCAGGTACAGCAGCACGCTACAAACAGAGGTAAAGAAGAGGATAGTGGCGGGGGCTTGAAAGCCACGTCCATCAAGGGCACTGAGAACGACTGAAAAACTGTGTGAGTTTACTGAGATCAACGCAGCCCGGCTTATGAATAGACTGTTTTTCAAGTGCTCCCCTGTATGCAATGCTATGCGAGACACTTTGAGGAAATATTTAGGTGTTTAAAACACAACTCCTGCCTTTGAAATGACTGCTATGATGGTGAAATGGAGAAGGTACTGGGTTTAGGGGAACAACAAAACTCACTCCAAATGGCATATGGGCACTCTGAATAAATTCACAGAATTTCATGATTACTCAAAAGAAGAGAGGTTACAGATTGTTAGAGAAAACATACAGAATGTTCCTTTCAACGTGAACTTGGAAAACACGGTTCATGCAAGATGATAGAGCTTAACAGGTAAGACAACCTAGCAAAGTCAAGAAATGGAAACTAACAGAGCACAGTACACATAACCGGGTCCCTGCAGAAAGCACTACAGGGTGTCAGGCGGTCACAACAGGGAGGGCTTAGAAGACGCGATTATTCATTCATCAATCATGTGGACCAATGTTACGTAATATTTGAATATAGGATCCCAAGAATAGAAACACAATGTGTGTATAAGAGTTTGTGAGGATATATATATCCTATATGTACATATAGGTTTAGACACACACACACACACATGCACACACATGCACATATCTGTTTACATCATTGAATATTGAATAGGAAGAGAACCATCATAGTTCTATGGGAAAACAAATTCAAGGCCCCTATTTGGATCATCAAGAATTTACTCCAGAGAAATGAAGAACTCCTCTGCCTCCAAGTCCACCTAGAGGCCATTAGAAATGGAAAAGCAAGCACATCACTTGGTTTTGACATGGGATCTGGTCCCAGAGTGGCAGGAGGAGAGCTCCAGGACAGGGGCTGAGTGTCTGGGGCTTCATATTTCTTTAGAACCTCAAGGATGTTTCTTGGCCCTCCAGTTCCTGGGTCAGCGCCTTTCTTTTCTTGAGGGAACCTCTGTAAAGGCAGGGCCTTTAACCTCCTTCACCTCAAGGCCTGGCCCCTACAACAGTACCTGATTCCTTTCAGGTACACAGCAAACTGAACGAGTTGAAGTTCTCACGTTTACTTGAAACATAATTATTTATCTCTGACTCACAAAGGAACTGTACCGGTTGTTTTCACAAATGCCCCTCAAGGTGTATTTTCCTGAAGTATGTACCTAGGTCCTTAAGTTTTTAATGAGGGTGTCTCACGAAAATTAAAAGAAATCTAGAATAAAATCGCTCTATTTTAGTCCTAACTTAACTTCTTCTCTTTATTGGTAGATAGTGAAAACCAAATAATATATAAATTCTTGTAGTTGGCTTTAATACATTAGAGAATAAATTAAGATTCAGCTGTCTTTTAGAGAAAAATTGGGTTCAGTGTATCCTAGGCATTTCAGCACAGAAGAGGGGTGGGACTGTGACAAAGGCAGAGGTGACAAGGACAGAACTGCAGCCCACAGTGCTGCCTGCCTTGATTACAGACTGGGAACCTTTGCGCACCAGCCCCTTCTCTTCATCCTTGTATCTCCACTTTGTTGGTGCTCAAAACAATCACCAACGGAAGGAGAGACTCAAGGAATTTGCCCTCCTCACCTGCCTCATGTTCCTCTTCTCTTTGCCCGGGTGCTATCGTGAGTTTCCAGCCAGGATGTGGCCTGAAGGGAAGACGAAGAGGGGAGAGTAGCAGTTGGGAATCAGCAACACCAAGTAAGGACGACAGTAGGAGATACACTGGCTGTAGCTGATGGAGAAACAGTATCTTCATAGCTACTTGACATTCCCAGGTCTATGTAGGTAAAAGCATGAAAGCTGGTTACTACTTTATGGAATTCTTTCAAAGTTTAAAATAGGTTAAATGCAAAGGTTCTAGAGTAAAACATGAAATTTAAGATTGGGAGTGGAGCTCCTCAATTTAAGATTGGGAGCTGGGCTCACTCCTGGCATGACCATGAGCAGGTTCCTTAAGTTCTGTAAGCGTCAGTTGAGTACTTGTAAATGGATATAAATTATATCCTTGCTTTTACATGTGGTTGCTATAAATAAATATGACTAACCTGAAACACTGAGCACTGAAGAGAGAATACGCTAACCCCTGAGTGTCACACATTGTTGCTATTATTGCCCATTGACACAAATATACAATCATTCTGTGGTTTAAAATGAGAAAACACATGCACTTAGTGCTTTTTAAATGAAGATTCACATCTGACAATGAAAGTTTAGCTTATATATTATACTATCTTATATAAGGCAGATTCTTAATAAAAACATATTTATAGGGGCCAGCCTGGTGGTGTAGTGGTTAAGTTCACTCTCTGCTTCAGAGGCCCGAGGTTCACAGGTTTGGATCCCCAGCGCAGACCTACACATCACTCATCAATCCATATAGAGGAAGACTGGAAGAGCTGTTAGTTCAGCAACAATCTTCCTTGAGCAAAAGGAGGAAGACCAGCAACAGATGTTAGTTCAGGGCCAATCTTTCTCACCAAAAAATTAATTAAAAAATATATATTTATAGATCCATTAAAAAATGTTTTGATGTGAAAACTAATTACATAATTAGAGGGATCAGTAATCTTTGTTCAGTTATTGGTTACAATCATATCCCTAGTTCCACATTCAGAAGTTTTTGTCTGTCATCAAGTGAATGCCACCAGGGCAAATGAACAGGGGTCATAAACAAACAAGCAAACAAAATGAACCTCAATTCACTTAATTTTTGGTACATCTACAGATGAAATCATAGCTTGAAAGGTCTAAAGAATGGTTATGCTTTTTAGAAAATTCTGTTTAATCCCCATTCTGGATACATAGAATACAAACTGTTAATAGTTGCATATATTTTCTAAAACTGAATTTCATACTAATAATCTTAGTAGTAATACAAGAAGAATTCATATCCTAACTTGAACCATAATATTTAATTTCTAAATTAATTTATTTCGCAATTAGTTTATTTAATTTATTTAATTTTTTTAATTGCCAAATAAATTAATTGCTAAATAAATTAAGGACACACATTCACAGTCCTTAAAATAGGATAATAATATAGTGCCAACAATATGCCCTCATCTCCTTGACTAACAATGTCTTCGATTTCAAAGGATCAAGGTAATTTTTAAACAAGTTTTGAACAAGATTATTTTACACTCTAAAATTGTGTCAAATGTAATTCTTTGCAGAAGCTAAATGTAAAGATGCTGCTATAATCAGCGGTGCCCTCTCAAGTCAACTACTGCCACAGCCATGCTAATAATGAGGTCGATCTTCATGTGCAGAATGAGAAATCATTCTTGTTATATTTGAGTCCCACTTTCATTATAATATTTCTAGAAAATGTCTGAACTTGCTCATCTGAGTAATTTAAGCATTAAATAAATGTCTGTTTTACTAAAAAGGAAAAAAAAATGGAAGCACGTGAATAACTGTCAACAATTTTATGCCACAAAATCTAGATACACTTTTTCTAAAAAAATAAAAAGAATACATAACCACAATTTAAGCTGTTTTTAATGCATTTACTTTGGGGATGCTGGGAAAGGGGCGAAGACAGGGGATGGAGAAAAGTGTTTTATCTCAATAAAGACAAGGAAAAAACCCTGCAGGGCACCATAGTGATTATGAATGAAGGCACTGGAGTCTGGCTGTCTGGACATGAATCTCAGCTGGGCCACTCACTAGCTGTGTGTCTTTGCACGTCCCTCTACTTCGCTGCTCTCCCGTGTCTCACTGGATAATGGGGTAGCAGAAAGGACTTTCTGAGTCAACAAGGAAAGAAAAACACTTCAACTATTGTTTGGCATGCGTATATTAACTCCCATTGCCTCTTAGGCTTTTATTTTAAACTTTTATCACCTCCTTAGATTTTGGGAGGACAATTTTTTGATAATTATTCATTATCATTACACATAGGCAAAACAAAAAGTACACCATAACTGGAAATCTTCCCATGCAAACCAAAGCTATTAACTGAGATGTACTGTTTATAAATTTGCCATGACACTCTAGAAACATTTAATGAACTTATTATGCTGAACATTTGTTAATTTTTAAAGTAGACACCAAGCATTCCTTTAAAAATGAAATATGATTTACATATTGATACATTTGTCCACATTTTATCCACCCTACCGAAGGGGGGCACTGCAATATCTGAAGTCTTTATTGATGACTTCTATATTGCCTTCTTAAAAGAGAGAGAGTCTTGAAGAGAGCTTTTTTTAGCAACTTATTTAATTTTGAAATAATATATTAACTTCCCATTTTTAATGTCTCCATAGATAGACAGACAGACAGACATACAATCAAGGCTTCCATTCTGCAAGATCTAACCATAGCACTGCATTTCCACATTGCATGGATATATCTTCCATTTAAACACAGGATCCTGATTCCTTAGGTATTCCCTGTAGTCTTATGATAGGTAAAGGTAGGCTTCTATGAGTCTTTTTGATATACTGAAAATAGGGCTAAGAACTTCCCAATAATATTTTCTTGGATTTCAAGGAGTTTAAGGTTTCTAGATACCAGGAAACAGAACATCGGAAAGTCAAATTCTCTAATAAGATAATACAAATTTAGTACATTTTGACTAGAATGAAAAAAAATAATCACCACCTTGGGTATGAGCTTGAGCACCAACATCAAATTGTTGAAGCAGGTGAATCAAGTTCACATATCCACACATTTTCAATATTTTCACTTCAACAAAGGCTGAAATGGGCTGACAAATGAGAAAACCATGAGCGCTTCCGCCAGGCACAGCCACCTCTCATGACTGAAAGGGTCAAGGTTGAAAAGATTCAACTCTGATATTTTCTAATCACAGCACCGGCATATACCTAACTCGCAGAGCTAGCTCAGGTTAGAATGTCATGTAAACTCTAGAGAAGGAAAAAGCAGTGATGTACATAAACTGGATAATTAGTTTTAATTTGATAATATCAGCAATCAATCACAATTAGAAGCAATGTGTCTGTATTAAAAGAAAGTGGCATTTTTTTCACATAAAATGATCAAATTATTCCCCTTCACTTAAATTTTCCATTTCTTAGTTTCTTCCAACCTACCTACAAACATTTCAGTCCTCATAGGATTTAGCAATGATTCCTTTACTCCTTTGAATTTTAATGTCCTCTCTCTCTGTTTGTTTACGGAGAAAGTTCTTGAAAGGATAACAGTACATTTATCATCTCAACCTCAATCTCAACCTCTTTGTAATTTTCCTTTTCTGTTATCCCTTTAGCAAAATGTCTAACAATGGCTTTATCAGGTATAATTTATATACCATAAAATTCACCCATTTATAATCCCTTTAATTTCGATAAATTGATGGTGATATCCCTTTTTTCATTCCTTGCTTCAGTAACTTGAGTCTTTTTTTTTCTTGGTCTAGTTAATAGTTTACCAATTTTGTTGATCTTTTCAAAACAACTTTTGGTTTTGTTGATGCTCTCTATTATTTTTCTTCTCTATTTCATTCACGTCCATTCTAATCTTTATTTTTCCCTCCTTCTGGTGGCTTTGGGTTTGGTCTGCACTTCTTTTTCTAGTTACTTAAGGTAAAGTTAGGTTATTGATTTCAGAATATTTTATTTTTTAATATAGCTGTAAGTTTTCCTGTAAGTACTGCTTTAGCAGCATCCACTACATTTTGATAGACTTTGTCTTCATTTCATTCATCTCACAGTATTTTCTAACTTCCTTTGTGAAATTTATTATTGACTGGATTTGGTCTTAATCAACTTACATTTAATGTAATTGCCTGTAAGATTAAACTTACATCTGTCGTTCTGCTATTTATTTTTATATATCTACGTCTTTTTTCTTCCTCAATTCTTTCATTATGCCTTTCTTTTGTGTTAAATAGGTATTATCTAGTCTACCATTTTGATTCCCTTGGTGTTCTTTAACTCTGTTTTTTGAATAATTTTCTCAGCGGTTGCCTTGAGGTTTGCAATTGACATCTTAACTTGTCTAGTTTGGATTAACTCCAACTTCATTTCACAGTATGTAAAAACTTGCTTCAGTACAGGGCTGCTTGCCCCTCCGCTGCCTTCTGCTATTATTGCAATACGAATACATCTTTATACTATACCATAAACCCATCAACAGAGTTTTGAAACTATTGCTTTATGCATTTGTGTTTTAAATCAGATAGAAGGAAAGAGTTACAAACAAAAATACATTCACACTCTCTCTCATACGCACGGCTCTAGTCTCCTGTACTCTGTGCTCTCACATCTTCCCGCGGATTGGGGTTACGGTCCAGTGTCCTTTCAGTGCAGCCTAAAGCATTCTATTTTGTAGTTCTCGTAGGACACATCTGCTATTGACAAAGTCTCTCAATTTTTCTATCTGGGAATTTCTTAATTTCTCCTTATTTTTAAAGGGCGTTTGTCTGGATATAGAATTGCTGGTTGACAACGTTTTACTTTCAGCACTGTGAACATGTCATTCCACTCTCTTCTGGCTTCTGTGAAGTCATCTGTTAATTCACAGAGACTCCCTCATATGTGATATGAGTGCTTTCTCTTGGTGCCATTAAGATTCCCTCCTTGTCTTCGGCTTCTGATACTTTGACTACGATATGTCTAGGTATGGATTTCTCTGAGTTGCTCCTACTTGGAGCTGGTGTGTAGATTCAAGTTTTTCATCAAATATGAGGAATTTGAGGCCATCATTTCTTCAAATATTCTTTCTGCCCTTTCTCCTCTCCTCACAGGACTCCCATTTGGTATATCTTGGAGCACTCCCTGGTGTCCCACAGATTCCTAAGGCCCTGTTCATCTTTCTTTCTTCTTTCTGTTCCTCAGACTGGATAAACTCAATTCCATCTTTAAGTTTGCACATTATTTCTTCCACCAGCTTAAATCTGTTGTTGAGCCCCTAATGAATTTTTCACTTTAGTTATTATACTTTCAACTTAAGGATTTCTACTTGGTTATTGTTTTTAAGGTTTTATCTCTTTGTTGATATTCCCTATTCAGTGCCACATCATTTCAAATCTTCTTTCAGTTTATTAGACATGATTTCCTTGACTTTTGAACATATTTATAATTGCTGGTTTCAAGTCTTTCTCTAGTGAAGCCATCATCTGAGTTCCCTCAGGGGCAGTTTCATTTGACTCTGTTTTGTGTTTTGTATGGGCCATGCTTTTGTGTTTCCTTCTATATGTCATATTTTTTTTTATTGAAACTGTACAATTTAAGAAATCAGATCCCCTATCCTCACAGTTTGTGTTACTGCTATTTGTGAAATGAATCTAGTGGACTAGCTCTGCAAGGTCTATATTCTTTGCTATATGCAGCCACTGAAGTTTCTACATTGGTAGCTTAGTGAGCAGTCAACGATTGGACAGAGTTTTCCCTAAATGCGGTGAACCAATAAGTTTCTAAACCTTTGAAGGGGAATTGTGTGTGTGTGTGTTGGTGACATGCCTTCAAAACTCCAGGATTTTTAAACTCTTAGCCTTCACTTCTTGTTTCTGCAAAGCCTCAAGGTCAGCTAGACGTAAGAAATTAAGGCCTCCTCAATTACTTCCCGGATATGCACACTGCCCTACAAATGGCTGTTGCCTTCTAGATCCCCAAGAACATGGCAGAGATTTTCACACTCACGACAGGACTTCTCATTCCTCAGATTTTCTTTTTAAGATTTTGGTCAACTTCTTGTTTTGCCCAACTGGTATCGCCATTTCAATTGCTAACAATTGCAACTGAATCCTTTCAATAAACTCCTTGGTGACAGAGCTTCCCTCACTGAGTTAGTGCTGAGTCAGTGAGCTCTGAGTCAGGTCAAATAAAGAGACCCTAGGAATGGGTTCTTCCAGGGATCTGCCAGGCAGGTCACATAGTGACTATTCCGTGAAGTTGAAGCTTTCCTCCCCTATTATTAACATCCCTCACAAAAGTGGTATATTTGTTACAATGGATGATCCTATATTGACACAACATAATTACCTCCAATCCATAGTTTACCTTAGGACTCACCCTTGGTGTTGTATATTCTACAGGTTTGCACAAATGTATATTGACATTTCCATCATTATAGTATCATACAGAATATTTTCACTGCCCTAAAAATCCTCTGTGCTCCATCTGTTCATCCCTCTCTGCCCTCCTTCACAGCCCCTTGGCAACCACTGATCTCTTTACTGTCTCCATAGTTTTGCCTTTCCCAGAATGTGATATAATTGGAATCATACAGTATGTAGCCTTCTCAGAATGACTTATCCCACTTACTAATATGCATTTAAGATTCCTCCACATCTTTTCATGGTTTGCTAGCACATTTTTTTTAGCACTGAATAATATTCCATTGTCTGGATGTACCAGAGTTTATTTATGCAATCACCTACTGAAGGGCATCTTGGGTATTTCCAAGTTTTCACAGTTATGAATAAAGCTGCTATAAAGATCCATGTGCAGGTTTTTGTGTGGACATAAGTTTTCAAGTGTTTTGGGTAAACACCAAGAGCAAGATTGCTGGATCATATGGTAAGAGTATGTTTAGTTTTGTAGGAAACTACCAAACTGTCTTCCAAAGTGGTTGCACCATTTTGCTTTCCTACCAGCAATGAATGAGAGTTCCTGTTGCTCCACATTCTCAGTAGTATCTGGTCTTGTCAGTGTTCTGGATTTTGGCCATTCTAATATGTGTGTAGTGTATCTCATTATCGTTTTAAGGGATGGAGCTTATTGAGGGACTTCAAACCCATCTTCCTCTCCAGTGCTGATAGGCTACTTGCTCTCATAGCTACTGTGGAGCTAGGGAGACGAAGATGAATATAGAGAAGGTAAAAAATGTGCCACAAAGCTCTCTGTTCTTATGGAGATTCAAAGATCTTTCTCAAATAAATACTCCTTGGATTGTTGCGACTCTTTGATCGATTTCCAGAGTTCTGAAAAAGTTCATATTGACAGTTTTTGCCAGTATTCTTTTTAAATGGGATAGCAGATTTTTTGGAAGTCCTTATTCTCCATTCCAGAGGTGCTTCTCTCATGAAGACATTTTAGTATCTAAAGTCAATGGACTTCTTTAGTCTTCATTCATGGCTACCAGACTTTTCCTTTGGGTCTTCGTTCCATATACTTAAAGCATCAGTGATTCCACCTACTTCTTAGCTTTGGCTACTATTATGGACTAAATTGTGTCCCCCTAAAATTCATATGTTGAAGCCCTAACTCCAAATGTGACTGTATTAGGAGATAGAGTCTATAAGGACGTAATTAGGTTAAATGAGAATGTAAGGGTGGGGCTCTAATCCAATAAGATAGAAGTGTCCTTAAAAGAAGGGGCACCAGAGAGCTCTCTCTCTCCACACATAAGCATGAGGGAAAGGCCATGTGAGCACAAAGTGAGAAGGTAGCCACCTACACCAGGAAGAGAGCTCTCCCCAGAAACTGACTGTGCTGGCACCGGATCTCAGAGGAAGATGTGTGAGAATATAAGCCACCCAGGCTCTGGTATTTTGTTACGGCAGTCCAACCTGAGGAACAAAACTGTCACCTCCCAAGTCTATTCCTCAACTCCTAAACACACTTGTAAATTATCAGCATGTGTTTTTCACTTCTGGCTGTGTATCACTTCCTCGATGTCCTCACAATCTCACACGTTCCAAGCAGAACTCATAATTGTAAATCAGCAACTCTTCCTGCCTTTCCTAATCTGACTAATGATTCCCAATTCCAGCTACCCAGAGTCATACTCCAGTAGAGCTGACTTTATAAAATGTTTTTCAAAGCTATTTAGTGACTATTTATAAACAAGAGATTAAAGGCTACATAGCAATTTCTTTTCTTGTGACTTTTTAGTAAAGAAACTGATTATACTCCCCCCATGTTGGTGGCCCTGGCTATGAGATACAGTACAGCGTGTTTGGCAAGCCACCTCGATATGGTAACCCTTCCACCACCTTCTTCAGAATCATTAGCATCAAGTATATAAAGGCCATGCTCTATAAATAGAAAACTGCTACCACTGCCACTGACATTGCAGGGAGTGCCGACTTGACATTAAAGCTGTGTCTGTAGCACCTCCAAACAATCCACAAGTAAAAAATGACGATTTGGTGAAAAAAAACTGGAAAACCACAGCAGTTCTTAGATGTTACATGAGTCAACACATGATTCACTCACTGATTCTCTTTTTCACTTTTTAATTCACTATTCTAAAAATAAATTATATGACTGAATTCTTGCTTCACTATATTCTTCGTGAGACTGTGCCTTTGTAAACAGACTCTGTCCCTGCCTTTAACATCAAAGAAGGATTTCTGGAATTATGTGAGCATTGCCAGAAGGGACAATGGCTTTCCTCCATTACAAGTTACATCTAATTCTGCCTAGGATGATCACTTTTTTTTTTTAAAGCTTGGCACCTGAGCCAACAACTGTTGCCAATGTTCTTCTTCTTTGTTTTTTTTTTTTTTTTGGCTTTTTCTCCCCAAATCCCCCAATCACATAGCTGTATACGTTTTAGTTGTGGGTTCTTCTAGTTGTGATCTCATTTTTGATAACCAGACAACATACCAAGAAAACACTCCCTCCCTGAATTTAAAACCCACAGGGTGGCCCAAGGTGCACTCTGGGAGGGTAGGAGAGTCTCTCTCGGAATCCTCACCCTTTCCAAACCGAGTCTTGGCCACCCCACTGAATGGGTCCCTATGGAGCATCGTGGAGGCAAAGCAACCCAGCCTTTTTAAAGCACAGACAGAGTCTCATTCATTTTTGCTTTTGGAGTGTTTTCAGACTCTAAAGTACTGGTTGAAATGAGAAACATGCATTTTTAATATTAATTTATTAAAATATATATTTTAAATTTTAAGTAAAGATATAAATCAAAGCAAGTTTATAAAGAAATTCAAAACAATATATCTTCCAAACTAAACAAAACTATAATTATTATTTACTAGAATTTAGAGGAGAATGTTTCTTTTTGACTCAAAAAATATTGCAAGACATACCTACCTCTAAATTCTGCCTCCAGACAGCTGAGGTAGGTAATTTTCCTCTTGTCTTTTATCGCAGACCAGACTTTAACCGACGAGAGTGATTTCTGACTACCAGCTCGGAAATCACTGAGCCTGCTCTTTGCCTGGGGATAAACATTTTTGCTTTCCATGCTTTTCTGTTCTATCAAAACATCTCTACCACATGCAGCTGCCGTTCAGGTTAAATATCGTGATGTTCTAAGTTCTTCACACCCAACCTAAACACATGCAGACTGTTCCTCTGAGTTGCCACAGAACACCTTGATAGCATTTCATTTAAATAAAGGGTATCCTTGGCATCCTACCGTAACAATTCCAACCCTACCTCATTAATCTCCAGGGAAGAGGTTTCTGCATCATTAGACATTTTTATATTTTACAATCCAGCATCTCCCAAGAATTAAGATGGAAAATAGAAAGTAATAGAAATAGACTCAAACCCACATCTCCCAAGACCTTAATAGTACAACACATTCACATCTCTTCCTTGATTTACTGGAAAACAAAACAAACAAGCTCGAAAGAAGTTGAAAGCATACTTCTAAAAATTTCTACCTTTTTAAGGAATGTTTATGCGATAAAAAGTCAGCTCCCATTTGTCCTTTCCAAATATATTCTCTCTCGAGTATGAATGGAGCAGTAGGAAGAACTTACTGTATGTGCAAGAGGAAAGGAAGAGCAGCAGTAGAGATAACATCAGCAACATAATTAGAAAAGGACCCAAGTTGTTTTTCTGTTTTCCAGTAAGAAAAGTATACCTCATTTTTGAAAGATTTATGGTCATTTTGAGTTTATGTTAAAATTAAACTAAAAATAGTATTTCATGACTTGAACTCTCCCAGTCTTCTTCCTCCTCCCTGGCCATTCCATCTCAGTCTCCTTTGCTTTTGTCTCATGTCAGTGACTATATATTGATATATAAATTAATGTATAGAACTATATATTAGAGTGTCTCCACCGTCAGCCTTTGACCTTCTTTCCCACCGGATAAGCACTCACTCTAACAGAGGTCTTATGTAGATCTAAGCCTTAAATACCACCGCTGACTGACTATTGCCAAATGTATTTCTCCAGCCTGGACCTCTCCTCTGAATTCCAGACTTGACTTTCCAACTGTCTACTCCTCATTCCAGCTGGATATCAAAGGGGCATTTCCAAATGGGTATGTCTAAAACTGCAGGCATGACATAGCCCAACCAAGGGAAAAAAACCTCCCCCCAGCATCACCTGCCTCAGTAAGTGGAACTATACCCCTTCTGCTGTTCAGACCAAACATATTAATCACTAATTCCTTTCTTTCCTTCATACCATAGTATCCAATCTTTCAGCAAATCCTATATGTTATGTCAAAATATTTCAGAGTCTGATCGCATCTCATAATTTCCACTCCTTCCACACTGGTCCAAGACGCCATCCCCCTCTCCCCACCATGTCACTGCAATAGCCTCCTAACTGGTCTTTATCTTTCTATCATTTAAAAAAACAAGAGAAAGAAAGAAAAAAAAGTCAGCTAATGGCATTCCTTTGGTCAAAATCCAGGAATGGCTTATTTTTTTATTCAGAACAACAGTCCAGTTCTTTACACTGGCTGACAAAACACTCTCCAATTTCTTACCACTCCCCACCTTGCCTTCTTCCCTCTGCTTTCGGCTCCTTTCTGTACCACACACACACCAAAAGCTCCTGCCTCAGGATCTTTGCACTTACTCTCCTTCCACATGGATTACTCTCCCTCGGGCATCTGTGGGCTGCTCCCTCAAACAATTCAGATCTCTGTTCCAATGGTACCCTCGCGGTGGGAGCTTCCCTTGCCACCTCATTCTAAAATGCAGCCCTGACCTCTTCTCTGGCACTCTTTTTGTCACCTCATTGCTTTTTCTCATCCATGCACTTATCTCCTGATGGTCTACGTGTGTGAGTGTTTTTATCATCATTACTAACCTCTCCCCACTAGACTGTGAACTCCACGATGGCAAAGGACTTTGTCGATCTGGTTCACCGGTTCCTAGTAACAAGAAAAGTGGTTGACAGAGCAGATGCCTCATAGATACTGTTAAACTGTGGGTAAGAGGCATGGGATGTCTGGAAGTCAGCTGGTATAATAATATCATATTAATAGTTTTATTATATTAATAGTTACATTAATATTATATGTAATAGTATACATTAGATAGCACAATATCCTAGTATAAGTTAACTAGAATATTATGGTCAGCCGGTTGAAATCCCTGCTGGGTATTCAAAAATCATATCATTATTTGATAGAAATAATTAACTGGGGCCTGCCCAGTGGTGCAGCGGTTAAGTGTGTACATTCCACTTTGGCAGCCTGGGGTTCGCTGGCTTGGATCCCAGGTACGGACATGGCACCGCTTGGCATGGCAGGCATCCCACACATAGAGTAGAGGAAGATGGGCATGGATGTTAGCTCAGGGCCAGTCTTCCTCAGCAAAAAGAGGAGGATTGGCAGCAGTTAGCTCAGGGCTAATCTTCCTCAAAAAAAAAAAAAAGAAATAATTAAGTAATATGTGAAACGAATGATACCTTTAGTATTCGTTTAACTTTTGAGTAGCTCCTTTTTTCAAACAATTATGTGATCATTAGAAAGTTTTTGAAAAATATCAAAAGGTAAAAAGATAATGTCACCTCTATCTCAATGTTATTGATATTTTGAAATACTACTGGTATTTTTCCCATGTGTACACATACACATACAAGTAGAGATATATACACATATAGCAATGCTGTAGGATATAACTTACAACATAAGAAGAAAAACATACGGAATTTCAAACAGTTTATCCACTCATTAACTATTTGTCAAAAACATTTTCATAGCGTTATTATAGTCCATTGAATGCACGTAGTTTATTTAGGACACCCCAAATTATTGAAATTTAAGTTATCTGAAGGACCAGTTCAAGTCCAGCATCTCCCACATAATTTTGCTAACTGTCCCATTCATTCCACAGTGATGGCACTCACCCAGAACCATTCATCAAAGCCCTCCTGGAATTGTAATTTACCTGCTCAAGGCAGATGAGGATCTATGTTTTCTCACACTTTGTTGCATCTCTAGAATTGTCCAATGTTTCCTACATATCACGTGTTCAATAACTCTTTATTAATAATGAAGATACTATGCAAATACCCTATACTTTCCTGATAGCAGAGTCCCAGATGACGTCCAGTGTTCTGCTTACTTTCGGGTGGGGATATGGCAGCTCTATATACTTCAGTTTGGGTCTTGCTATTTTAACCCCTCCACCTATTTTCTGTTATCACTTAAATTGTTTTACTTTCAGCGAGTGTCCAGTTGCTGAAATCACTCTCCAAGACGGCAGAGCGTTTGATCTGGATGCCGGCGTCGCAGGTCTCCGTGTGGGCGTCCCATTACAGGTGCTATTGATTCTTTCCTCAAGCTGCACTGGACATTTGCCATCTGACCATCCGATGATGAGTATATCGCACACCTAGCAGTGCATCCGTATTTTATTTCACAGGAAAACGGAGATATGCAGGGAAAGTTTGCTGCTAGGAAAAAATAACTTTGAAGACTATTTTTTGAAATGTATGTCTGCTTGTTTTTGACTACGTTTGTGTATAAAGACGAGAAACATAAGCTCAAAGGAATGGAAAAAACAACTTGAAAACTCACCTTGCCTTCATAGACCACCCCTGCAGCATTAGACTGAAACTCCCCCAGACGGATGGAGATGTGCATGTGCAGGTTTGTGGGATGGCTGAGGAGTTCAGGATTCTTGGGGAAGGTTTCCAAGGAGCAGACTAATTTTATTACTAGTACTTTTTAAATAAGTCTTTGTCTAAGTCTATTCATGATAAAAAAAAAAAAATTAATGTCAGGTGTGTTAATAATGAGCTGACCCAATCTTCTAATTTTAAAGATAAAGAAATTAGTTTTCCACTTTATCTGAGAGTCAGTGATGGAAAGTGGACTCTTTGTATCCTGATCTGCTACCTCAGGACACTTTGGTTATATTCAAATACAGGATCTTAGAAGCTTCCATCTGGAAGTGGCCTGAGTAATCACTTCCCTCTGTTCCTCTCTTTTATTGATGTCGAAACTGCGGCTGAAAGTTACCAGCCACCAGCGGCTATGGCACTATTTCACTCTCTCTGTCACTTCTCTTTTCCTTGTTTCCAGAGGTCTCATGTCTAACTTTCCCCAGGAGAATTACAGAATAAGGCCAATCTACACAAATAAATAAGTTCAACTCAGCCAACACCAACATTCTGAGTGCTGATTTATGCCCTGCGAGTGTTACGGGAAGGAGATTGCTTGAATAAGATTGTTGCCTTCGTCAGAGCTCAGGCTGGCGATGAGAGGCTTAATATTGTGCATACTCTCACTGCCTGAAACAAAAAGGATTCCAACGCCTTCTCTGCCTTAAATTAGCAAATTGAAGCCAAGTATCCCTCTAATATTTTTCACCAAGGTCATGAAGCTAGCCAGCACTGGCGCCCGAATTAGAAGCCAGAAACCTTGGCTTTCCATTGCTTTTCCCTCATCAGCGCTGCCACATTCTCAGGTATTAGGGTCTCTGCTTGTGAAAATGGGGGTGTGGAGTTGTGGAGAGACTGTGAGTTGTGTGTAGAAGAGACTGATGAAATTACGCATGAAATGGAGGCAAGAATACGCACTCCTAAGTCTGGGAAGGACACAGCACTTGTATTCTGCCCAACACGTGCGCTGGGGCACTTGACGCTACATCGTCACAGGAAGACTGGAAGTAGGAGTGTAAGGAATAATCCAGCAGATCGTGTTCTGAGAAGTATTTTTAAATTTTTTATTTCTACATTGCAGGAGATGTTTTTTTAAAGAAAACAGAGCAACAGCGAGCCAGTGAAAATGAGAGTCACTCTCTCTTCTCCACCGCCCACAGCGAAATAACTCAGTTGCCCAAAACCTTGCTAGATTTCTTTCCAAACTGCTCCTTCTCATTCCAGTGTCTTCCATCCATCTCATAGCCTAGGGTCAATTAATTTTTCCACAAACACCGCTCTCCCCTTTACCCTCCTGTGCATGTCAGCCCCAGTTGTAAACCCCTCCATGCCCAACCCATCGTTGAGCACACGCTGCCTCTGCAAACAGGCTGCACCTAACAGAACTGCGGTCTGGGCTCCAAGGTTTCCTGGCTTCCCGTCGTGACATTTCTGAATTCCGAGCCTCTCTGGGCCTCCCATCTTGCAGTCCCTCTTGCTGAGTGGCTTCCTTCCATACACCTCCTTCCCGACTTCGGGTCGTCAGCTTTCACTCCGCCGCATTCAGGTGAGCAGGCTCACTCCTGTTTCCCAGGGTCGGTCCTTAGGTTGCACCCTATCCCTGGCTTTGAAGTTGGTTCTGTCATTGCAAGTGCCACACAGCACAGGTTATGGGACCCTGTTGCTCACTAAATCAAACACAAACTCCATCCACTGACATTTAAGACGCTGCAATCTGACCTAACCCAACTATCAGGACCTACAATTCACTCCCTCTCCACTTCTCACATGACAAATGCACTAGTCACTCCAAACCCTGCCCAATGCTCCCCGCTCCGAAGCTGGCCTCACACAAGTCCCTGAGTCAGGAAAGGCCCTGTCAGAACTCCATCTCCACTGTTAGGATCCTACACATTTTCCAAGGCTGGATTGCCAAGGGTCACTTTTCCAGAGTACAGCCTGAAGGAAACTCTCATTTTCCAAAATTTCTTTGCCTTGAACAGAACCAGCAGTGAAACTAGACAACCTCGGTTTGAATCCCTGCTTCTCCGCTGGAGCTCCAGCTGGAAAACCCTGATCAAGTTATGTAAGTTTTTTTCAGCCTGTTTCCTAATCCACAGAGTAAAGATAATTATAGTTCCAGTTTCATAGGGTTTGGGGGATGAGTATTTAAGTCGAAAATGAAAGTTCCTGGTATATAATAGCATGCCCAATAAATACTTGCTATTGTTAATATTACATCTCTAAGATATTTTTACAATAGAAAGTAAAACACTTTATGTGTATGCAATACTTCTCTCCTGTTCTAAGCTTTTCTGGGACATTTAATATCTTTATGTGATGTTTCATAGTACGCTAAAATTTCCACATTTAGAAAAAGTTTTATCCACACAATAACTCTGTGTACTATGAATTATCCCAATTCCACCAATAAAGGAAAATTAAGACTCTGAGAGGGCAAGTGGCTGCTCCAAAGACACAAACGCCCAGCAAACGCCACAGGCTCCGGAGCAGCCTCAGCGAGCTCTGCACACGGTACAGCCTCCGCGGGAGGGGAGACCATGTTTTCTGAATCTTTCCATTCCTCAGAGCACCTCACTCACTGTTTTGCCCAAAGTAACTGCATAATACACCTTTCATGAAACATGATTCAGCAGCAATACAGAAACAAAAAAGGCATCATGATGGAGTAAGAGGGACAAATTGAATGGAAGTAAAATTCACAAAACTTTGAGGATGGACACATTGTAGTATTTAACTGATCAGAAACATCCTAATTAAGATCAGTGACATTTCAGATAATGGTTTGTCACCTTATCTCTGGGAAAATTCACATGAAGCGCATCATTTGTAAGACAAAGTCAATAGGTTTGGTTTCAGTGTCTCTCATTCGTAGTCTTAGTCTGTAAAACTTCCTGATAGTCCAGGCTCACAAAACAACTGTGAGAAAAGACCCCTGCACAACCGGCATATGAGCCAGAGAATGAGAGATGGCATTTGCGGCACCTGGGCAGGCTGCGGTGAGGGGGAGGGAGGGAGGGCAGAGACAACACTAGGAAGCTTGAGTTATCTTTCAAAATTTCAAATCAGAGACAATTCTTCACAAGTGTTACATTGTGTCCAGCTAAATCTATTGACTAGTTCATTCAGTCACTCAACAAACTTAGTACTATGAACCTATTATGTGCCATGTTCTATGTCAAGCAATACGGCGGTAACAGTGAACAAGAGATCTGTCTGTTAGGAAGCAGTGTGCCTACCCCTGGGTCTATAACTGGGCTCTGCGTGTGTGTGTGTGTGTGTGTGTGTGTATGTGTGTGATTTATGAGTGAGTTTTGATACGTTTTGACTTGGCTTCTCTTTGTGAGCTTGTACATGCAAAACTTACCTCTCTACACTGTCACATAAAAGAGTTACATACAAATCTATAAGCCAAAGTAAACTGATTTTTGGGTTATCCACATTTTTCATTAAAATTCTTTCACTTATCTCATATAACTGAGATACCAAGCTGAACAGTCTCTAATTTCTAAAAATAGTCACCCTGAATTTTTTTTTTAAATAGAATCCTATAGGATAGTTGACAGGGCAGATGAAGGCAGGTGGGGAGCAGTGTGAGGCAGAAGGCATGACTGATAGCAGAGGAGCCCGAGATTCCAGCGCCCTAGAAAATGAGATTTACAGTTGGTGAAGTCTCCAACCATTCCATCCATGCAGGTGGATAAAGGTGTAACGCTTTCTTAAAACAACATAATTCCTCAAAGAACTTCCAACTCTAGTTTAAAAAGATCTGTGGTGGGAGTGAGCAGGGTAAGAAAAAACGAGTCCACTTGGAGTTCCTCAATTTTTAGGTTTAGGCTGGTACAACGCCAGCTTTGATTTTAACCCGGCAGCTGGAGGAGGTTATATTTTCAATAGGAAAGAAGTGTTTACTGAAAATGACTGACTCATTGTGCAGTTTTCTGGGGGAGTGCATTATTTGTACCTAAACAAAGTGAAGACACTGTCAAGCTTCCAAAAATAATGAGTAAACATCCCTGGATTTCAGGAGTAAGTGATGTGGACTGACAAAGGCAAGCAGGCCCTTAAGCTGTGAATTTTATAATCAGCCTCAGTCTTCAAGGAGAACATATATATGTGCATCTTCCTTGTCCATTTTAAGGAGTCTTCCACCTCTATTACAATAAGTGCTGCCTGCCAGTCAATGAAAACATGCTCGTACTTTCATAAGTGCACATAAACTACTTCTTTCCCTTAGGGCAGATCAAGAATACGCATTATATAATGACAGTTCTAATAAGACCGGGGTGAACTTATGCGGATAAATGATTATTTTTCATAAGAGAACTTCTCACGGAACTCTGATTCGAGAATTTCCTGCTTGGAGATATTATCCTTTTTACGGGAGTAAAATAATCAGCTATTGTCTGTAAATTTTATTTTATTTTCTTAAAAATTATATATACATATATAAGTATATATACGGTTTTGCAAAAGAGCTTTGCATGAAATTGTTCAAGTTTTTATGCAGATGTCTCAAATAATTAAGCACTTTAAAATGCTAATGAATAAGATAACTAAAAGGTTAAAATAAAGCATTATTCTAAAATATTAAAACGATAATTCAGACATCCATCATATACAAGCATTTGCAATGTATTCTTATTACAGGACCTGTCCCAAGCAAGTGTCTGTAATGGAATGAGATGGTAAGCTTACCTATGACTAGCTGAAATGAGGTCCCATCAACTTAGACAAACACTTGTCACACATTATCACGGAGATGCCAAATGGGGCAACAGAAACTCGAGCAACCACTCAACATCTGCTAGACCAAGCAACAGTACTCTCCACGGAGAGTAAATCGAAGCAAAATCTCATCCACCTTCGGAGCCCATTCCAACCACTACAGGGAGTGCCTCTCTGGGCAAAACCCCAGTGGGTCTGGGGAAATCCAGAGTTGTGGTTTATGAGAGCCAGTGCTCAAGGCATGAGCATCGGCAGGAGGGCTGAGGGTCACACGCCTGGGAGGCAGCTGCTCCATCCTCATTTGCTCGACCCAGAGAAGCCAGGGCTTCTGGTTCCTCTTCCCCGTCAACCCTGCTTCCAGCTGGGCCACGAGGCCCGATCCAAGGGTAGCCCGCTGAACTTTACACTGTGCCTGCTTTTTCGGTTTTGTTTTCGTATATATTATATGCAAATGCACATAGACTATAAACCCATATTATATATATTATATACAATACATATTTTATATATATGAACAGACAAAATCTTGTCCCTCTTGTTGGTGAGGTCTATTTTATTTGCTGCACTCCCAGGCCTGGCTGGAATTCTGCTACAAATTGTCGGACTCTCTAAACCCTCCTGTCTCTCCGCTTGCTGGGACGCTCCAAACGCTTGGTTACTATCTGTGGGCCTCCCTGGTCCTCCCATCCTCCCTCCCCCATAAGAGGCCAGCACTCCTGTCTTCCTGGCTGACTCCCACATCTCCACAGTGTCCTGGTTCCCTTGTTTTCCTCGTTTGTCAGGACTGCTGGGGCCCTAACAACATGGATTGTGTTCCAGCCTGCCTGAGTTATGACACAAGGAGGGTCATTAAAGAGCAAAGTTTGAAAACCACATGTGGATTTTCTGGACCTCATGCTGTCTATATAGACTAAGTCATCAGCCAATCGCTGCTCGGGGAACTCTGCTCCCGAGCTCCAAGGCCGCGCTGAGGCTGTTCAGCTTCCCTCACTCCCGTCCACTTATAGCATTCACCAGCAGCCACTCTGTATTTTAAAATAAAATATAAAACTGAATGAGTCATTTCACTTTAACAAAATGCAATTATTTGTTTTATTGTTTTACCAATTATTGTTTTACCAATTATTTTTTGCGACAACCACATCTAAATACTGAATATGATAGTATGGGATATGGATTAATCACCAATTTTTAGTAAAAATAAGTCACCACCAGAAAAAAAATATTCTCTTTATGGTAAAGAAAAACTTCAAAATATGTCTTTGGAGAAGGTAGCATAGATGATTTAGAACACTGAAAGTCTACATATATGGTCACTTATTCCAATGTCCAAAATCATGGAAATTGCTCCCAAAACTATTATTTCTCTGGGGAGAATAAAGATGAAGAAGGTTTAGATAACTGCTGTTGAGAAATCTTTGTAACCTTGTAAAATTATCTTTCTACCAATGAGTACAGTACATAATAAGAGAAGTCCAGCATATTTGAAATAGTAGCTGAAATCAAAATAATTTTTTAAAACACAGAATTTTCACGTGATCAATTTTCGATGGCATTTACTTTGCTGGTAATAAATTACATGCTTTCACTTTTTCACGTCAGCACTGCAGTTCATGAACTCGGCCACTCTTTAGAGATTACCACTTCCTTGTGGTTCGCACGTCTCTTGTCTCACATTTAACTACAGCATAAAACTACTGTCAGTCTTGATATAAACTTGGCTGATTGCTGAAATAAATAATAAAATGTAACCTGTGTTGCTTTTGTTGTTAATGCCTTTATTTGCTTTTCAAAATAACTCTCTCATGTAATCAAAGATCTATGGAAGAACCAGAGCTGATATCAGAGTAACATTGACACTAAATTTTTAAAAAATGCATATAGTGGTGTTTAGAGCTGAAGTCTAACAGCGGTTTTTCTCTTTTCAATCCACAATTTTGTTCAGCCATCCTTGCCGTCACTGCCTCCGGGGGATGGATCTTGAGTACTGGAGCTATCCAGTGTACGGCATTAACAGGAAAACTGCTATTTATCTGGGCCAGGCAGATAAAAGAGAAGATTTACACTTCATAGTTGGGGTATTGGTTCTCTGTCTCCCACCAAATACAAACAGAAAAACAGACAGTCCTAGGTCACACTCAGCCATCATGCAACCACGATGGAAACCAGCCTAAGGAAAGAGCTACGACCCTAAAGATAGCAGAACAAAGGGGGAGAAAGGCTCCAGTGATGTGGTTCAGTCAACACCATCTTTTGAGCACCAACAAATTCTGGGGATGAGAAAGACCCTTCTTGCCTAGGCCATTTCTGTCAGAACTTCCATCACTTAGAGTTCACAGCATCCTAACTGATTCAAGATACTTTAAGAATAATCCAGTTGAGAATCCACACTTGAGCATCTTTCAGATACTGGTCTCTCTCTTGTGGTCGAGTAGTCCACGGAAGCACAAGGAATAACTCCTAAAGTCTGAATTTTAAAAAGATCAGTTTTAAGAAAAGATTCACCTTAAGCATGGGAAACTAAAGGTGCTTTTAAAGATTTATGGTTATATTCACAAAGCAAGAACTTTAATGAAGTGTGGAATAAAACGTTCAGGCAAAACAAATCACATTATTTATGAAGATGGAAAAACGCTTAAAATGAAATTAAGTTTAACTCTATAGACAGATGAAATTTACTGAAAAAAGGAAAAGTTTGTTTTATCCACATATATTACAAAGCATTCATTTGTTAAATTGCTTTAAAATGTTAACCTTAAAAATGTTGTCTTCTTTCTTAAATATGCCCCAGAATTAATAGAAAAATTAAAATTCAAAGTAAGAGTGCTTTCCTATGTTAAGGAAACAATAGATACTAGCACATACTTATTCTGCTAAATATTTTATCTCCATGTGTGTGCTTTATCTAAACATACGCTACTCACGTGAAAGTCAAGTAGTACAGATTTGGGAGTTAAACATATATGTTCACCTTAGGAAAGTTCTTTACCCTCTCAAACTCAGCATACTCATGTGCAAAACGAGAATAACACAAAACAACTCCCTTTTGTGGAGTTGTTAGAAGAG
The DNA here is from genome assembly GCF_021613505.1 of Equus quagga. NCBI lineage: Eukaryota > Metazoa > Chordata > Mammalia > Perissodactyla > Equidae > Equus > Equus quagga. Next base: position 3,821,749 of record NC_060268.1, on the reverse strand, counting down.
TAAATGATACATCACACTGTAAGGAACAAAATGTATTTTTCTGCATTTCCATTTCAAACTTTCCACTGAAGGCAGATATTCTCCTAAAAATGTACAGCATACATCAGTGCACACACACCTGCGGAGCATATTCTTACACACACACATATACACTTTTCTCATGTTTAATTTAAAAAGTAAATGGAGCAACAATATAGGATCTGGTTGTTGGCCTCCACCATTTCTTCTTGTTATCCCCTCTACATAGCACATCTTTCATTTTCTTCCTACTTTACAAAGAAGTGTCAAAAAGAATCCTAAGCCAGCCAATCCCATCCCTTGCTCCTCTAAATTCTCACACTGTCTCTGATATTTATGATTCATTGCTTTGCTAATTTTCTTCTCTACAAAATACAAGATATGCATATGTACAGTGACCATGAACAATAATTTTGACCTCTATATGCCACTCTCGTTACTTTACAAAAAATCACTCACATATTTCTAACATCTTCATGTAAACTTTAAGCTATATATATCATGAGCCATATTTTATGCACTGAAATCCTCACAATCCTCACAATTCCTAGACATACAATATCCTACCTGAATTAGAAATATTTGTGATCATGTTATTCATTATAACAATCACTTGACTATGATTCAAGCTTTGGTTGGGCAATTTTTCAAAATTCTGACCTGATAAAACATTAGAGTCAATCACTAACATGTTCACCCGATGCACTGGTAGTACTCCTCAGTTAATACTCATCTTTTTGCTGAGTTGCTCAGAAAGGACCAAATAACAAACATTTTAGGGTGGAATTCCACCAGAACCTATGAGAGACAGCATATCATCTCTTTAAGTCTCTTGGTAGGGAGATCTCAGCACCTCCATCCTCAAGACAGCCAGTCTAACTCCAGGAAAGACGACTAGCGGGAACTGGGGATACAACTACAGAAGCAGAGAAGTCTTTCTTCTCAACGGAAATCAACCAGCTCATAGATAAATGGAACCAGAAACTCTGGCCTCAGCAGCACCATTCAACAGCATCAACAAACTAGACCAGCAGACTCATTTATATCTCATATAAGAAACAAATTTACTCAACGTGGATGAGCACTTTGATAGAGATGCTCTTGATCTTCTGATTATTTTCACAGTTTCTTCAGTGCAAAGCAATAACTAAAGGCATAAATTATGCTAAGACTCAAACAATTTAACTCATTTACCATGGTCTTGTGTTTCCTTGAACAGGTCCCTTGAAACAATGACCAATGACCAATCCCCCTGCAAATGATTATTTCTCTAATTTAATACATAATTCTGTAATCAAACACATTCATTAAGGTATTTGCTTCTTTGCCTATTTTATATCTCTGGAAACATTAATAGACATCAATTCTATCAAATTATCAATGAAAATATGAAATACTATGAGACTTGATTAAGATAACAGCACTGAAGAAATGAGTATTATTCTTTGGGCTACTGTTTTCCAAGCAGTTGAGCGTGAACTGTTGGGTAAAGAATCCAGCATAACGGACACAGACAATTTCTAGCCCTGGAAAAGTAGCAGATTATTAACCACATTATAATCCCTGGATGATACAGGCAAATATGTTATGATACTTCTCATTGCCAGAGTCCCAAGGACTTTCCATCTCACTAGACAGCAGGTCTTGTCACAAACTCAATGTTCAGCTTATATTTGTCTTCATTTAATCATTAGAATCTGGTAGATAATGAATCTTGCTCATGCTCAGTTTCCTTATCTGTGAAATGGGGGAAAAGTAATAATTACCTAATGTGCTCGGGTGTTCTGTGGTTTAACTAATTAGAGGTTGTACAGCCCTATAAAGCACTAAGTGGTAATAAATATCTATACAGCATGCATTTACTGGCCAACTTGTGCTCCAGCTGCTTAAACACAGCTGCTCTTAATAAGCAGTAGAAAATCAGCTAAAAGCATGTAAAGAGCTGACTGGAGGGATGACACGGAAGGAGAGTTTTACAACCCACGAATTTGCTAAGATTGTTTTAAAAATTAAGAAGTAATTTCATTGTAGGATGTCACTGTCTTTAAAAATCCCAGAAAGGTGAAACTGTAGAGGGTAAAGTTTTAAAACTGATAGGAAGAAAATATTTTGAATTCCACAGACTTCATGAAAAGTGCTTTTGAACCCAAATTAACACTGCGTGCCTTTCTGCACTGTTCTCCTTTCTCTTTGTTCTGCTGATGATAAAACTCAGATGATGTATATACAGGTACAAGGAGAGACACTAGCTTGTCAGTGGAAATTCTTACAGAGGAGACGTGCCCCAGGAGGAGAGTGGTTGAAACACAAGCAGGTATGAGGGACTCAGGGACTGTGTTCCCGCTGAACACTGGCGCCTGCTGCCCTGGCCGTGTCAGGAGTCTATGATAAGATGCTTCTCTACTCCTTCATAGTCTCGCTTTCCAGGTTCTTGGTAAGATCCTCATGCCCAAATCCTATACAAAGGCCAGCTTTGTAAGCGCCTCTCTGCTCCTCTGGTTTCTTGACCTTGGCTCAGCAACGGGACTTACATCTCCTTTGTCCTTGACCTCTCAGCCCACTTCACCCACCCCAAAGCCCAGCTCGGTATTTCTGATTCCAGTTTGATGAGCTGATTACAAGTTACTATTACTCTTTTTATTAAACAATTTACTTCGATCCTGTTAACCATGAATTGTACCCCAATTCTAGGTAATCTAGCCATGACAACGCAACTGTAATATTTAAATTCTTCCCTTATAATATAAAGAATGTTCTTTGCATTCCTCTGTAGTACCACCACCATTCCTATCACCATTAACGTAAATAATTGCTAACATTTATTGAGTGCTCACTACAGATCAAACACTTTAAAATACTTTACACATACTAAATATTTAATCTGGACACCAATTCTCTAAGGTAGTTGCTATTGATGTCTCCTCATACAGATCAGGAAACTGAGGCACTGAAGAGTAAATAATCTGCCCAAAGTCAGGCAGCCATGTAAGCAGAGCTGAATTTGAACCCAGCAATTGTGGCGCCAGAGTCCGTGCTTTCTCCCTTCCATTCCAGCAGCTATGTGGCCCTGGGCACCCACACCCTCTTTCCTGGTCCTGCAGTTGGGACTGGAGTTACTGCAGCTTGGACCGGGGGTACTGGGGCACTGCAGCTGGGACTGGGGATACGCCATGTCACTACTGACAGAGATGAGTGAGTGTCCACGTGTCTGTGTGGAAGGCTAACAGCCCTTCTATTGTTAGAACGCCCCAAGCAAGTTATTTCAGTAAGAGTGCTTCTGAGTTTACCACTCCAAGTTATTTTTCTGAGTAAGGAGATTAAGATAATTTCCAATCATCATGTCCATTTTACAACATGTAATCAATATATTAATATATTAACTTCGCAGAAGACACCTCTGTAGTATATGAAAGGATTGAAAGAACACTTTATGAAATAAATAGTGAAAATCAAACTCCATGGCCACAGTGAAGAGTAATACCCTTTTAAATAACAATGATGCAATTTTTACCATCATAATGGAGAGCTTTCAAATAAAACAGCAAAAAACAACAACCGCCTGGTCCTGATATCTAAATAGTCAAAGAAATAAGAGCTCAACATTAATTCCATCAAAAGCAAAAGCAGTATTTTTGGCAAATAACTAAAATCATTGGCTCTATTTTAAATGCTACACAGACTCACACAGAAAGTGCACGAGGCCACTTGGGACCACTGATCAACTGGCTGAATGTCGTAACTATTAATACAGACTTTAAAATACTCTCAGGCAAAAATTACTTCCGTCGTGCCAACATCACAGGTCATCATCAGAAAATAAAACCTTGGCTGTTCCGCCATCCATTACCTGTCAAGGATAAGAAGTGATGCTCAGGGAAAAGATGTGTAAGTCATCCTTCCCTCAGTTCTGTACATTTTATTACAGATCAAGATCAGCTACTATGAGGATATGTATCGGAATTACATTTAGTTTTGCCCCTCACAGAATCAACTTTACTAAAAGACATTTTAATATTGTGCCCCTAATTAGTTTTTTTGAGGGTCATATAGAATATATATGAAATCTAACGCAGCCATGAGCTGCATAATGACATCTCAGTCAGTGAGGGACCACATAGACGACGGTGGTCCCATAAGATTAGGACCATATAGCACAGGTGTGTAGTGGGCTGTATCACCTAGGTTTGTGTAAGTACACTCTGTGATGTTAGCGCGACTATGACACTGCCTTACAACACATTTCTCAGAACATAGCCTAGTTGGTAAGCGATGCATGATTGTATTCAATATTATGTAAAAATATAATTTAGGACTCTTTCTATTATAGAAATTCATACCCAGCACATAAAAACCCACGTGATACATTCTGAAACTCAGTGCTAAAGAAATCTGTATTTCCTCAGAAGAACTGGTATATATATTCCTGTTCAGTGTTATAAACTACATAATTGTCATGCTTGCTTTTTCCTGAACCTCAACTCCAGCTTTCTAGAAGCTGAGGGCCAAATTTTAGTGTCAAACACAGAAGTTTATCTGTATGCTTATAATTTGGTATCTTCATATTTGAAACAGATTTTCTAATTCAACTTCTCTTTTACTATTTCATTACAGATTCCTATTTTCTTAAATCAGTCTCAAAGCTTTCATGAAACAGGTACGCTTTAAACATTAAAAAAATGCAAAAACTGCTAACCCTAAAAATAATTTATCTTTCTAGACGACAGATCACTATTTTAAAAACTGCTGTTACGATGTACCCTTAATGTGGATCATTGGTATGATCTTAAGAACAACTAAAAATAGAGGGATTCCTTCTTTGCGACTTTGGCTCTTCATCTCCATATTTATGTCTTATCACAAAATCAGCTGATGCTTGATGGCACAAATATCATTTCAATCTGTATAAAAATCAAAGAGGCATTTTTCCCATGTGTCAAACCCCAAAGTGAACCTGGCAATAGTGAACGACTACAAACCAAAAAGAGCCAGTGAGGAGCTAACTTGAGAACAGAGCCTTGCATGAACATACTAACAGGATATTGCAGAGCAAAAAATAAAACGTCAGTATTGATAATAATCAGAATAGTGTTAATAGCTTACTATGGACCAAATACTCATTTAACTGATAAATAACCTCTTATAGCCCACTTCAAAAAATCCAAGAGACGTTTGCTGGCTCTGGTCCCTCCATCAGTATGCTTCATCTTTCAGACCTTCAGCCTTGTGGTCTTAAAACAAGAGCACTCAAGGTGCAGAGATACTGCCCCTCGCAAGCTCCATCTATGGAAAGAGGAGGCAGGGAAGCATTATGAAATTCAGTGGGAAAGGAAGACAGGATTTAACAAAGTAGGAAGAAATTCCAGCTCACTAACTTAACCTGAGGATGATTATTTCCCAATCTTCTGTTGTTTCAAATCATAAATGTCTTTCCTTTCCTTATAAATGAAATTCTACAAAAGTACTTCCCAACCCCACTGCAAGGTCAGTGTTTTTGTAAACTCGCGATTGGTTTCTCTGGAGTGCAGACTGTAGAAATGCTAACACAAACCCATGACCTGCTATACCTTTTCCAAATAAAAACAGAAGGAAAAAAAAGCCCTGAAACATTTGTCATAGCAACCTATTTATAGCTCTATTTTCATTCCCACTTATCTGAACTTTATTGCAGAGCGACATATGCCCACAGAACTCCACATCCAGCCAAACGGCTTCAAGTAGTAACAAGGTGGTTCATTGCGAAGATACCACAGTAGCATGTGTTTTGTGTATGTGTGTGTGAGTGTGTTTAATAAGGCCAAACAGATTACTTTATAGGACACAAAACTGAGATCAAAACCTGCTCAAAACTCATTCCTCTTTACCCACTGGACTGTGGTACAACCTTAGACTAGTCAAATTATTAATTACATATTTTCTAAATTTCATCATTAGTAAAAGATGGCAGCCAACTGAAAGATAACTGCCTAAGTGTTCCCAGTCTTAGAGAACAACCTATGCAGTGAGCAATACTCTACTTTTTAACGGTATGCAGTCGTATACAGTACACACACTATGTTTAGAGCTTGTAGACCAGTACAGGAATTTTGGTTCAGAAACTTCCCAGCGCTGTGATCTTGAACATACAACACTTTTGTTTTGTTTTGTTTTGTTTTGCTGAGAAAGATTCACCCTGAGCTAACGTCTGTTGCCAGTCTTCCTCTTTTTGCTTGAGGAATACTGGCCCCTAGCTAACATCTGTGTCAATCTTCCTCTGTTTTGTTTGTGGGTCGCTGCCACAGCACATGGCCACCAAGGAGTGTTGTAGGTCTGCACCCAGGAACTGAACCCAGGGCACAAAAGCAGAGTGCCACGAACTTAACCACCAGGCCGTGGATCCAGCCCCGAACATATAACACTTTTGAGGCTAAATTGTATCATCTATTAAAAATATGGATAATAATATGTATTTTACAAATTTCAGTAAAAATTATTATAAGAATAGATGTAGATTTTCATCTACATGACTGGCACATTTCAGTTACTCAAGAAATCTCAGTTTTCCTCAATCACTTACCCTTATCTTGGGATGTATTGTTCTCATTGCATCAGGTTTATCAGAGAAGCATTTAAATTCATTCAATCTAAGAAATAGTTTTTGTGTTTTTTATCATAGGTCATATATGAACCGGGAAATCATCTCTGCCTTCAGAAAGATTACAACCTAATTCTGAAGGGGAAAAACAGGCCAGAATATATAATTGAACATCAAATAAAATTTGGGGGGTCCTCATATATAGAATAAATGTTCTTGGCCTTCTTGGAAATCCGCTTTCCTCAGTAGCCAGAGTATTCCCAAAGAAAGGCTGTAAAGTTACTCATGCTCCTGTGTATACTTCTGGGAAGGAGGAAGTTAAATGCGACAGGAGAAAGAAGTAGAGAGTAGAAATAACATGTTAATGCAAAATGACTTCATAAAGTCCCAAAAGCCTGGTGAATTTCCACCTTACTCTGTGGAAATTATCAAAATCTGAGTTCAGCTCTCCAACCAAACAATGATAGTACAACCTGACCAGGGTAGGGCAGAACCAACCTTAGCTAATTTTGATAATTTGCTTTCTTTTTTATAATTGAAGGAAAGTATAGTTAATGATTCACTTTTTAAACCATCCATAATCATTATGTATCCATTAATATGCTGTTGTTTTCATTCAGCATCATAAACATTTTTCTAAATTTCCATGGTCTTCATGAAATCATCATTATCAAAGTCTACATAAGGTGCTGTCCTGTTGATCCATCATAATTTATTAAAGGAGTTTACATGTTAGACATTTAACTTGCTTCCATTTTGTGCTATGGTGAATTCCTTCTTGCTTGGGTTGAAATATTTTCTTAGGACAAATTTCTGGGAATGCAGGATCAGGTCAAAATGTATGAATATTTTACCCTTATCATGCCAGAAAAAGTAATCGTCAGCATTCACCATCTGCATCCAATTTTTAAAACATAAATATTTTTAATGTATATTTTTAACTTTTATGAATAACTTACAGAAGTGTAAAGAGATAGTGATAAATTTTATTATAATTTGTAATAAGAATTTAAACATATCAACCTCTTTTTAAAGTGAATTTTTGGATATAATTATTATAAAAGATAAACTTTTATCAAAATGGGATGGATCAGGTTTTTGTAGTAAATCATTACATGGTTAATTCCTTACAGTTGAATGATCAATGAGGTGAGAATGCCATACTTAGTTTTGTCTTTAAAAATGTATTATTCATCACTTATCCTTGATTTTGGAAAAACTCATCTAGAATACAATAATCTGAAGACGTACAGTGTGAAATTCCACTTACATAACACATTTCGCAACATCATTAAAGTCGAGAGCACTGCTCTTGTCACTCATCTTCTGATTCATTTAATAATTGTGAAACATCTTCTCTTTCAATTTTATTTCTTTTGGAAGTCTTTTTTTAGAATAGTTGTGAATAAAAAATGAAATAATTCCTAGGATGATGAAATAGGAAATGTTTCAAGATATGGGAAAAATAATATCACTAACATCCTATAAAATAACTTAGATTTATAAAAGGGCTCAATAGACTCACGTGATAATTTCAAGATAGGATGAGTTTTATTCTAATTAAAAAAAAAGTAAATGTTCTCTTTGTCCTTTGGAAGACCTCTAAGAGACAATAAAAGTCATGATATATCAGTCACTACAAAGAGTTAGAATTACTCTTAAAAGACACTAAAATCTAAAATTGGATCCCATGGACCCCGATGGTATACAGAAGGTAGATAATTATTTCTACAGGTTCACTTTCTACTTAAAACAGTTTCTTTTCTTAAAAAAAGACAGAAATCACTATAATCTATGCACACCCATGACTAAATACAAGGCATTATGCTTTTAATTTACAATGTAAGTTAAAAAGGGAGCGATTATACCTATAATTCCCATAGTACAGATGAGGAAGCAGACCCAAAGAGATTGCTTTTCTCTGTTAAATGCACATCACAATTAAATGGTAGATCAAGTATTTGAACCCAGCTCTATTTTATTTTTATTTACATTTATTTTAGCCTATTTTATTTTTATTTACATTCATTTTATTTTCTATTTATTTTATTTTACTCTCCAAAGCTTAAGCTTTCATATGTGAGTTACTTTTCGCAAAATGTAACCCCATAGATAGGATCCCTCTCACCCCACTGTTATAAACCTTATTGGGAGGCAAGACGAGATTGTGGGAAGGAATGGAGAGAGGAAATAGTCAGCTGCCAGTCTTCTCTGAAAGAGTAGAATATATGGGGTTTCTACATATTTAAAAGCACAAAGAAAGAAATGGCAGCATGGCCCTTGGAAGTCTGTTTTTTTTCTTTGAAACAATATAGCTTTATATTTTCCTGAGGTTTTAAGTCAGAACAAGGCACTAGTTTTCTTATCCCGTGGTTTGCAATTATAAGAAATAATGCTTCTGCCACAGACCACGCTGCCTGACGCCTCTCAGCCAACTTGGTGACAATGGCCCTCTGCATGGGCTGCATGTCAAAGGGGCATGCCAATGGTGTTGCCTGGCTGAGCCGCCTTCTCCAATTCAGGTGGTTTTAGAAAATGAAAATGATTGCCAACGAATTTAAAGCCACGATGGCTCAATCACCGGGTGAAGAAAGATTTTAATCATGTGAAATCAGGAAGCACTTACAAGTCATCACAATGCCTTACATCTCTTCAGCAATTCGCTTTTAAAAGTCTTTATCCCTTAATTCAGCTTTCAGGCTAATGGAAGCCCTAAACATGTCATGGACATATAGGAAAGAAAACTCTCTCTCCAACCTATCCTGTGTTACTTTCTTCACTGGGGCCTACTTCCTGACTAGAGAAAAGCCGGTTTTTAGCAAAGTAGTTCTCAGCAGGATTTGGGGTAGGCATAGGAAGTGGAGGTGGCACTTCCACACGACCTCTGCCTGCTAACTTCCCTCAATCCTCAAGTTTCCCATAACCCAGTCCCTGGGTGAGGGCCACTATTTTGATTATTTAAGGACATGAGAATTGGGGATTGTGAGCAATCAAGTTTTTATGGTAATATGTTCAAATAGAGTTTTTTTAAAAATAATTAGAAAGTCTAGGGGATCCATTGAGCTGAGAAACATGGGAAGAACATAGAAGCTTCCACCACGTGAAATACACCCAGGGCATAGCCCCACTCCCCAGCCTCACCCTGTGGTGGGAGAACACTTTCTTGCTCATTGATTTGGGGCTTGGTCACATGACTTATGTTGCTTATTGGAATCTGAGCAGAAGAGACATTTTGCCTACTCATCGCATAGGCTATAGCTGGCCTCAAATTCTGCTGCCTTTTGCTCCTCCACGGGAAAAGTGTGCCCCAGCAGCCACTGGTCCCAAATAGAAAACTCGTGGAGTGACTTGAACCTAAGAAGGAGAATACATTTTTGCTATTACAAGTCTCTGAAATTTTGAAATTGTTCTGCAAGGCCCATTATTATATAAACTTGACGAACACATAATATTTCAAAAATTAATTTCCATATTCATTCCCCTCATTTTGCCTACAGCTACATTCATACTATAGGCAGAACAATGGCAGTTAAGCACACAAACTCTGAAATAAGATGGACCTTCAGTAAGCTAACTTCTGCACACCTAGGGGTTCAACTGTAAAATTGGCATAACAAGAGTACCTATCTCATGTTGTTATTGTGAAGAGTAAACAAGATCAAAGACTGAAAGCCCTTGTACTGTGCTTGATATGCAGTCAGCATCCACTAAATGTTAGCTACTGTATTATTAGTTTTTCATTACTTGTGTCTTCATTATTGACACAGCATCATGCCACAGGCTGCTATTAAACGGCTGGGTAGGAAATAGTAAGTGAAAGGAGGAGGAGGAAGGAAGGGACGGGACATCCTCCAATGGCCAGCCTCCCATGTTAGTGTAGTGACAATGGACCTCAACACTTCCTTCAAGATTCTCCATAAAAAATGCAACAGCAAAGGTGAATTATAATAAATTCACAGTTTAAAAATGTGATGTTGAGGATAAATGACGTTTACATGTGACCAAATAGGAATTCTTTCACACTGAAATTACTTTAAATCCTTTTGATGGAAATGTTTCTAAATTACATGTTAAACTTCCCATCCACTGTCTATGGATTTCAACTTTTTAACATTTTCTACAACTCTATGTTTGGTTTCTTATTTATTTTTAGTAATTGTAATACTTAGTAGTTTTAATAGAAACTTGAGATATCAGTACTGATTATGGGATAAACACTACAATTTGCATTCCTAAATATGGTGTACTCAGCATCTTTTCCTTTGTTTAGTTTAAATAAAAGTAGAGTGCAGATGGGTAGTAGCTCAGCTTGTGCTCCATGACCATTATCCTACCCAAACAAATTAGTAAATCAAAGGATGAACTGGTTTTCTTTGAAGTTCTTTTATATTCTTAATAAAATCATATTTTGTTTATCAGTGCCCTTTGATATTATAGCATTATTCACAATATTTTCTCTTAATTCAGAATTAGTCACCACTTCAACGGCTTCATTATGTCCAACTCAGTCCCTCACTGTCATAAACTTCTAACTATGGCAAGTGAGCAAAGATGTACTTACTGTGCTCACCACAGCTCTCTCTTTGATGGGTAAATAACACCATCTTGTGAAAATTTAAGATATTTATTCTAAAGTCAATCTATCCAAATTGTGGTTTTTACTCCTAATTCATTAATTCAATAAACCTTTACTGAGAACCCATAATGTATTGTTTTGGGCACTGGAGAGAGAGAGGAAAGCAAGACCGACAAGGTCTCCAGTCGCACAGAGCTTGAGGGGAAACAGATCGTGTGCCAGCAAACAAATGAATAAATGTAGTGTGATGCAGAGACTTGAGACAGAATGGTGAGAGAGAGCGACTGGATTAGACTGGCCGGCTGGGGAAAACACCCCTGTTGGGAGGTGAGAGTCTGCTGAACTCTGAATAACGAGTTCAACACAGAGCTTGGCAACTGGGGGCTTAAATGTGAGTTAGAGCCTTTGATTCATCTTGACGATTCTCTTTCAAACGATATAGCTGATTTCTCACTTATTTTCAGAGACTTTAGAGTACCAGACTTTGGGGTGTGGAATAATCAAGATTTTATTGAAATACATTTATATTGCAAATGTGTATGTTGAGTCCTCTCTACCTTGAAAAATTGATGAAAATTTTAGGTCCCAGCAACAAAATCATCTGCCTTTAACTCTCAGGGGGATGGAGAAAACGGTAGATTTTAAGTATGTCTGTTTCTTTATCACTATCTGTTCCTTATTTAAATCCTTGTATTTGGATCCGGGACTAAAATAATATAAAACTGCATCAGTCTTCAAGGCAAAATACGATCCCCAGATAGTATGTGATTACTTTCTAAGACAAATTCATTACTAGCCATCTTTGGAAGTCAAAATGATTACCTTGTGTGTAAACAGTATTGTCTCTGAAGAGCTTATCTTCCATTTAGACTTTTATTTTTAATTACTTTAAACACACATGATCCTCGAGGCATCTTAGTGATGTAGAGAGAAGACAGTCTTATCCCTACTATACTAATGAGTAAACTGAGGCACTTGGCAATTAAGTCATTTATTCTTGATTATCTTGTAGTCTGTATTTTCATGGGTCTCAAAGTGTCTGGATAAAGAGTAACCATCTTAGCTAGTTACCTTCCTGATGCCAAGAGGTTGGATATTTGAGAAACATACAGATCTTATTTAAATAATAAAATCACCCATTTTTTTATAAAACTTTTTATTTTTTTAATCCAGAGATTCCATGAAATTTGTTCATCTTTCACTCACTGAACAAGCATTTATTGTGCACTTTCTGTTGTCTAGAGATGGTGCTAAGCCCTGAGGACACCACTGTGAATCATATGTGTTCTCTTCTGGCAATCATTGTTCCTTTGTATTTGTGTGAAGAAGATTGGCCCTGAGCTAACAACTGTTGCCAATCTTTCTCTTTTAGCTTGAGGAAGATTGTCACTGAGCTAACATCTGTGCCCATCTTCCCCTATTTTATGTGTGGGATGCCACCACAGCATTGCTTGATGAGCAGTGCTAGGTCTGCGCCCATGATCCAAACCTGTGCACCTTGGGCTGCCAAAGTGGAGCATGCAAACCCAACTACTACGTCACCGGGCTGGCCTCCACTGTTATTTTTAATGTAATGTTACAAAATGTAAAACATGATCACACCTGTGCATAACCATCTAATTGTTACAGATTAACCTTTAATCCGGGCACATGATGGCAGTTCAATCAGTACTTGCTTACTAATAATATTTTGCTGTGTAAACATAATCTTAGTATCAGAACCATAACTAACATATAGCTTTGCTTACAAGTATTATATAGAAGAAAGCATTGTTCTATTCCTGTAGTACAGACAACTAATTCCACAATTCAGAAATAAGTGCATGCATTTAAATGCCTTAACATCTCTCTTATTATTCATCCCCTCCTCTCCACTCCCTCTGCTACAACCTTGGTCCAGAAACTTAAGAGCCTCCTGATTATCACAAAGTCTCCTAAATGACTTCTAAATGGCTTCTTCATCTCTCATCTTGCCTAAGTCAAAATCATCTTCCATTTTTAAACATCTATCTTCTTATGCCACCTTTGTGAATACGAATCTTTAAAGGTTCCTTCTTTTCTACTGGATGGAGTTCAAACTTCTTAGAATCCCACAGAAGTTCTCCTATGAATTAATCATTGCCTACATCCCATCAATACCTCGCAACTCAGCCGAGCTGACTCCTTACAGCTCCCACACTGTGCATTCTGTTCTGTGGTTTAATGCCTTTGCCACTGGCTGCCTCTCCATGGAATGCCTTCCTCTTCACCCTGAACAGCACACATTTATTCAGATCAAGACTCCATTCTATAAAGCTTTTTCTGAATCCTATTTCCCTACTCTAGTAAAAACGTATTTCCTCCTTAATGCCCCTAAGAACAGTTAATACAGACTTAAATCATAATGCCCAGACTCAAACATACCTTTAGAAATGCATTTGTATATGGGTGTGTCTCTTCCTGGTTGAATATAATCTGTTTGAAGTTCAGAATCCTTTTTCCAAATGGGTATTTTGGCATTCAATGAAAATATGTTGAAGAATAAATGACTATGAAGACAGCATATAGGTACTGTAGGGAACAAAACTATGTATGAAATATGATGGCTGCCTTTTCTCCAACTCTCCGGATGCAGGTCTGCCAACATCCTCTCTGAAGCATTAGCAACACTCAGCTTCCAGAACAATGCTAGGCTATGAGAGAACTGACAGTTCATGGTTAAGATCCTGCATCCACCACCAACAACTGTCTGAACTTGAGTAAAAAAATTACTTATCTCTAAACCTCAGTCCTTTTATCAATAAAATGGAGATGCTAACAACACATATCTCACAAGGATGCTGTAAGGATTCAATGAGAAGATATACACAGTGCTTAGAACAGAGTCTGGCACACAGTAAGTGCTCAGGAAAGATGTCTATTTGATAGTTAGGACTCTCAGCTGCAACTGATGGACTCAATGTAAGCCAACTGAACCCAAAAAAGAGCAACTGATTGGCTCCCATAACTAGGAACTAAAGAGTGTCTAAAAGGTGGCCAGAATTTACTTGTTAATTTCCTTTTACTTTCAGAATCAATTTCTCTCTCCCTTCTCCTCTCTCATCCTTCCCTCTTCATTATATCCCTATGTACATTGCTCCTATTTTCCTCCACTGTACACAGCCTTTGTCAGTCCCACAGCTCCAGGCTCACATCATTCAACTTTCACAAACCACTTAGCAAAACAAGAGACATTCGTTTTCTTAGCCTCAGTTTGCACCATCTCTGGGAGGCTCTGATTAGTCACTGCTATAGACTGACTGTGTCCCTCCGAAATTCATATACTGAATCCTAATCCCCAATATGATGGTGTCTGGAGACAGAGCCTTTGGGAGGTAACTAGGTCACGAAAGCAGGGACCTCATGTATGAGATGAACATCCTTACTAAGAAAATCCAGAAAGCTCCTTTGCCCTTTCACCATGTGAGGACACAGCAAAAAAGATGGTCATGTGTGAACCAGGAAACAGGCTCTCATCAGACACAAAATCTGCCAGCACCATCACCTTGGACTTCTCAGTAACCAGAACTGTGAGAAATAAACTGCTGTTGTTTATAAGCCACCCCAGTTTATGATATTTTGTTATAGCAGCTGGAACAGACTAAGACAGTCAGCTTGAAACCAATAGTTGTGGCTGGACGGGGAAGCTACTAGAACTGGTCCAGCCTAGGCTGCATGTTCACTCCTGAGTCTTGGAGGGTGAGGTCTGTCACCAGAAAAGAGAAGGAGACAGATTGGGCAGGTGAAAACCACAGCTATCACATCCACCTTCTTGATAACATTTCTGTCTTCCATCTTCCACCTAATCTTAGCTAAATTAAGCTTGCTTTAATTTTTCCTTTTAACTGACTACTCCGTAAAGA
Source organism: Equus quagga (assembly GCF_021613505.1). Taxonomy (NCBI): domain Eukaryota; kingdom Metazoa; phylum Chordata; class Mammalia; order Perissodactyla; family Equidae; genus Equus; species Equus quagga. The sequence goes on along the minus strand of NC_060268.1, from coordinate 3,806,703 downwards.
AGTGGTGTCCAGCATTAACCACTGGCATCAGATTGTACTCAGAACTACTTCTGCCACAACGTTAACCAAGAACACGACGTCTTCATGCTCTAGCCGCCTACTCAGTGAGATTTAGTTTATCATTCTCATTGCTCCCTCATGTCTTAACTCATAGTCCCTGCTTCAGTGGTGTCTGAGATGTTTTTTCCAGATGCCACCCCAAATATAAAAATATGAGTATGACTGAGTTTTTTGAAGATGATTCTAGGAAGCATCAGTATGGACTGGGGAAACAGGCCATGGAATGGAAGCAGACCAGCACAGTGTGCATCAAAGAACAGGTTCTTTCTTTTTTTTTTTGCCACATCCTTCTTTTTTTTTTTTTCTGAGGAAGATTCACCCTGAGCTAACAGCTGAGCTGATATTCCTGTATTTTGTATGTACGTCACATCACAGCCTGGCCGCCAACGAGTGGTACACCTCTGTGCCCAGTAACTGAACCCGGATCGCTGAAGTGGAATGCACTGAACTTAACCTCTAGGCCAAGAGGCCAGCCTGAGAACAGGTTATTTCTGCAGGCATCAGGACGCAACTCCACCAGGCACCTCTGGGAGAGATGGTCTGAGACAGTTCTCAGAGTTGTCTCTCCCAAGAAATGAGGAATTTGGAATATTTATCCTCCAATGTCCATTTGGACATTTGTGGGTAGGGGCAGCTGGAGGATCTGTCCATTCTCAAGCATTTCCTGACACCCCCCCATGAGGGCTGAAAGACAGTTCTTCAAGCCAAAAGTCAGAGAGCTTGCAGGAAGACATCAACATGAGGATGGTGAGTGCCATGGGGACCTGCGCTGGGCATCACACAGCATCTTCTGTAAGTGGCCTTCCAGGTGCTTCTTAGGACTGACACCTGCTTTGCTCTGTTCAATAACCCTTTCTTAACGAACATCCTGTCCTTGATCCCCAGTCATGTTCAAACTCCCTGACAGTCACTGTCTACACCACCTTGTCTTCTCTCAGAGCTCAGTACCTTAATTCTAACTATAGATAGCTATCTTTTGTGGATTCCTCACTTTGGCCACACAGCTGAATCTAGGCTGTATGCCCCTACAGTAGTAATGACACCTAGCTAGTCCTACTGGCCTGCCTGTGTGTCATTCCTGTTCCCTCCAACTGCCTACCCTAGCTGATACTGCATCTCACAAAAGTGTAGTCCTTGTCAGGGAGTTCACAGACTACAAGGAAAATAAGATGAGTAAGCAAAGTACTTTAAGTTCCAACTTAGGTATCTCTTTTATAAAGAAGCCTTCCATGACCCTCATGTCACGTTGGGATGGCACTCCTAGGTTCTGGCAGCACCTTGCACTTTTCCTCTCAGAGTACCTATTACCCTTAATTTTATTTCATTTTTCATATTTTTAATGACAGTTTCATCGAAAGAATTCACACACCATAAACTTCACCTTTTACTGTGTACAACTCAGTAGTTTTCAATATATTCACAGAGTTCTGCATCTATCACCACTAATTCTAGAACATTTTCATCATTTCCAAAAGAAACCCTAGACTCAGTAACAGTCACTCCTTATTTCCCCTGCACACTCCCCACCCCTGGCACCACTAAGCTACTTTCTCTTTCTAAGGATTTGTCTATTCTGGACATTTCTTATAAATGGAATCATTAAATACGTGGCCCTTTGTTCCTGGCTTCTTTCACTTAGCATGTTGCAAGGTTCATCCATGGAGTAGCAGGTATCATTACTCCATTGCTTTTTATACTTTTTATGCTTTTTATATTCCATCGTATGGATATGCCATATTTTATCTATCCATTCACAAGTTGATAGACATTTGAGTTGTTTCCATTTGGGGAGTATTATTAATAATGCTATTGCAAACATTCATGCACAAGTTTTTGTGTAAAATTTTATTTTAAATTCTCTTGGGTATATACCAAAGAAAGGAATTGGTGGACCATAAGGTAACTCTCTTTTTAATTGAGGAACCAACAACTATTGTCCAAAATTGCTAACTCATTTAACATTTCCACCAACAATGAATACGGGTTCCAATTTCTTGGATCCTTGCAACACTTGTCATTGTCCATCTTTTTTTTTTTTCCTAAAGATTGGCACCTGAGCTAACAACCGTTGCCAATCTTTTTTTTTTTCCTGCTTTTTCTACCCCAAATCCCCCCAGTACATACATGTATATTTTATAGTTGTGGGTCCTTCTAGTTGTGGCATGTGGGACGCCACCTCACCGTGGCCTGACGAGCGGCACCATGTCCGCGCCCAGGATCCAAACCAGAGAAACCCTGGCCCACCGAAGCTGAGTGCGTGAACTTAAATACTCGGCCACAGGGTCGGCCCCTCCATCTTTTTTAAATAGACATCCTAGTGCTTGTGAAGTGGTATGTCACTGTGATTTTCCTTTGAATTTCCTTAATGACTAATGATGTTGAGAATCTTTCCATGTGCTTATTGACAATTTTTACATCTTCCTTGGAAAAATGTGCATTCAAATCATTTATTCTTTTTGTAATTGGGTTGTCTTTTTTTTGTTGAATATAAATTTTCTTCAGATTTTCTGGATACAGCTCATTGGATACACGGTCTGCAAATATTTTCTCCTATTTTGGAAGTTGTTTTTTCACTTATTTGATGTCCTTTAATGAAGCCCAATTTATCTATGTATTAGGTTTCTACTGGCATTGTAACAAGTTACCACAAACTTGATGGCTCAAACCAACACAAAATTATTATATTACAGTTCAAGACATCAAAAGTCCACAATAGGTCTCAGCAGGCAAAACTCAAGGTGCTGGTAGGGCTGCATTCCTTCTGGAGGTTTTAGGGGAGAACCTGTCTCCTGACCTATTCCAGCTTCTAGAGACTGACTGCGTGAGTTCCCTGGCTCACGGTCCCTCATCACTCTGAACCCTGCTTCTGTCTTCACATTTCCTCCTCTGACTCTGACTCTCCTTTTTTCCTTTAAAAGGACTCTTGTGATGACAGTGGGCCCACCCAAATAATCCAGGACAATCTTCCCATGTTGACATCTTCACTTAATCACATCTGCAGAATCCCTTCTGCCATGGAAGGTAACCACAGCGATTTGAAGGTGAGCATCTTTGTGGAGATGTTATCCTGCTACCACAATTTATATTTTTCTTTTGTCACTTGTGCTTTTGGCGTCATTTGTAAGAAATCATCACCTAACCCAATATCGCAAAGATTTAGGACTACATTTTCTTCTAAGAGTTTTATAGTTTTAGCTCTTTCATTTCAGTCAATAATTCATTTGGCATTAATTTTTGTATATCGTATGAGAGAAAGGCTCAACATCATTCTTTTGCATGTGGATATCCAGTTGTTCTAGCACCATTAGTTCAAAAGACTATTCTTTCTCCAAAGAATCGTCTCAGTGCTTTTTTCGAAAATCAATTTACCAAAAGTATAAGGGTTTATTGCCAGGCTCTACTCCATTGATCTATGCCAATAGATCATACTATATTGTCTTGATTACTGTAGCTTGGCAGTGAGTTTTGGTACTAGGTAAGTTGAGTCCTCCAACTTCATTCTTCCTTTTCAAGATTGTTCTGGCTATTCTGGGTCCTTTGAATTCCCATACGAGCTTTTGAATCAGCTTGTCAATTTCTGCAAGAAGGCCATGTGGGTTTTGATATAAATCGTGTTGAATCTGCAGATCAATTTAGGGATTACATCATATTAACAACAGTATATCTTCTAATATGTGAACATGGGACATTTTCCCATCTATTTAGGTCTTCTTTAACTTATTTCAATACTGTTTTGTAGTTTTAACTCTACACGTCTTGTACTTCTTTTATTAGATTTATTCCTAAGTATTTTATACTTTTTTGATGGTATTATAAATGGAATTGCTTTCTTAATTTCATTTTCAGATTGTTCGTTGCCAGCATATAGAAATGCAATTGATTTTTCTCTACTGGCATTGTGTCTTTCAACCTTGCTGAATTCGTTTATTAGTTCTAATAGTTTTTATGTACGAATTCCTTAGGGTTTTCTACAAACAAGATCACGTGGTTTACAAATTGAGATAGTTTTTACTTCTTCATTTCCAATCTGGATGCTTTTTATTTCTTTTTCTTGCTTAATTGCTCTGGCTAGACCTCACAGTTGAAGAGAAGTGTTAAGAGCAGATATCATCCTTTATTTTAATAGTATGTTAAATTATCCATCTTCCTCATTACAATATAAGCTCAGCAGTGGCCTAGTTCATTGTACAATAAACAGCTGAGGTTTAATAAAAATATTTTAAATGAAAAGCAGAATGTGAAAAATGTCAAAAGGAAAACGCATATAACTGAGGTTTCAGGAGACGTAGTTACCAGTTGTTAGTAGGAATAAAAGAAAAAGGACTGGATCTTGAAAGATGAGTTGGATCTTGACAAGATAAGATACATTCTAGGCAGAGGGAAAGTCTAAGCAAAGACATTTAGGGAGAAAGGCCTGGGGCATCGTTATGAACACTAGATGTAACTGAACTTTTTTTTTTTTTTTTTTACAGAACAGAGAAAATGAAGGTATTGTGGGTTTAGTTATTAAAATACCAAGAAGGTAATACAGATCAGTTAAACCAAGAAATTTTCATAAGCAGTATCTTAGACAATTACAGTAATACTGCACTGAGTGATATTTTGTAATATACTCGCTGACCACCCACAGTTAGGACAAGGAAATTTTTCCATTGCCTTCACAAAGTAATATTTTTGAAATTTCATGATTAATCAACAAAAAATGATGAACTGCTGGAATAAAATGTCAATTTAACCCAATTACTGCCTAATTTTGGAACAGGACATTTCATCTTTATACTGGCAATGAACAGAACTCTGATATGTCATAAGAAAAGGACTCTCTTCTACAGAATCTTACTAAATTTTAGTACCAGTCTTACAAAAGAAAATTTCTGTCTCTCCTTATGGCAATGGGAGACTGCTAATCTCTGATGTGGAAATTCCCAGGTTTGACTGCTGGGATTGGACTTCTGCCATTCATGCTCTCACACTTATTTGCTAAAGTTTGGCACCAATTCAAACAATCCAAAAAGCTCAGAGCCATGAACAGGCAGCAGTTTAGTTAAGACCCTGCTTCACCACTTGTGGGTAGTTACTCCAAATAGTTTGTTGTGGAGAGATTTTTATCAGTGTCATGCACATTTAAATGATATTTAAAATATAATTAGACTAGAAACACTAGTGAAATTATAGAAGTGCCAGGATTTTTAGAATGAAACTTACAAATTTTTCAAAATAAATTAATCAGTGCCCTTCGTCCCCTCAGTAAGGAATTCAGATTCAGTGAGGACCACGAACAACCGCCCTTGTACAAAGGACAATTAACTCCTAAATTAAAGCTTGCTCCCTTTCCAGAAATTCGTTGTTTTGTCTAGGATAAACATTAGATTAAAAGTGATCATACTTTTAAAAAGCCAGTTTTGGGGACATGGTGAGGACATGGACGTGGATATCTTTCTCTACTTTACCTTATTCTCCCCCATATCTCTACTGTAGCTTACTGCTTTTGACAACTGATCTCTTCTAACTTTTAAAGTGTTGGAAAGTAAAATGTCTTGAGAGCTTGTAAATAAATTCATCTCACCCATAAAATATAGATTCTTCTACAGATTCCTCTGAAGGACCTATAAAGTTGTTTCAATTAAAAAGTATAAATTAATAGTAAGATTAAGTTTCAGGTTGAGCAAAAGTGGGTCTCTGTCACTTTTTTGAAATGGACATTTTAGGATCAGTGTTCCTCAGAGCCAGAGGGGAAACACTGCTTCCTCAGAGGTCTCCGTATTCTCAAGAGTCAGACACAACTGTGCTCATGACTGCAACAAGGACTCGCTCTTGGTTCCCAGCTCTGCAGGCACAGTAGAGACAGAGCCATTCCACAACAGGCAGAGGGTTTGCCATGAAGTTACAAGCACCCCTTCGCTTTTTCAACCAATATTTACTGAGTACCTACTGTGTACCTAGCACTGTGCTAGATGCTGAGAGTAGAGTGGAGCAAGGCAGTATCTCTGTTCTCAAGTCACTTCTAGTGCAATGGATAAGACAGATTATATATAGTGTACATCACATATTACCCATCTGGCCAATTTCCTCATATCCCTCCAACCTTTTGGCCTTTATTGGTACTCTTCCCCCTCATCTGAGAATGCTTCCTCACTCCTCACAATGAAAATCTTACCCATTTTCAAGGTCTAGCTAAATCTCTAACTTCTTTCACAAACCCCACTCCAACATATACATGCTTTCCTCAAGTGAGGCCCGTAACTTAAGTTTCTCTCACTCCCTTGAAGCACCTGACAAAAAAATCATGCATACTGTAGGGCCCAGATGATTTCAGACATAACCTGACACAATAGCCGGGAAGTTCAAAAGATCCATTAGAGAGTTTCAACCATGTTTCCCTGCTGATCCCCAGCACTAAAGGAAAATATAAAAACTGATATACTCTAAGAAATAAAAAGAGAAGCAACCCACAGAAACTCATCCTACAATGTTTTGAGTTGAATCCACGTGAAAAATTCCCTCAAGGACATGACAGCATAATGGAGAGAGAGGCATTAATTATACTCCATGAAGAAGCCACCCTCAGCCATGTACCTTAAACGCTCATCACTTGCAGTGAGTCACCGAGACAGGGCCCACGCCAGGCAGAAGCACATAGGCATAGCGTGATCTCTATCCCTTAACTCAACTTGCCTACAAGATATGGTAGTTTTCAAAGCCCTAACTAAAGAAATTGACAGTCTGCATAAGGTATGATGCCCTTTTTATAGAAGTAAATCTGACTTTAATAGGACCCCCATGCTGAATGAAATAAGCCAAATATAAAAGAATATATTCTATAGGATTCCATTTATTTAAAATTCTAGAACAAAGACCACCTAATCTATAAAGCCAAAAAGTCAGTTGTTGCCTGAGGCTATAGTAGTACGATTGTCTGCAAAGGAAAACTGGATAATTTGGGGGGTTAGGGAGGTATCCTATACCTTGATTGTAGGAGAGGTTAACGTGTGCATATGTCTGTCAATATTCATTGACCTACATACTTACGATGGGTGCATTTTATTGTATTTTAATATACCTTAATAAAATTTGTTTAAAGGCAAAAAAGAGAGGCCAAAGGCCTCCAGTTTTGTGCTAGTAATTCTAGAGTCAAGAAGTAGGACTTACTGATAATTAAAGAAATTTATGCAGTTGATTCACTCTAACTGAAACCTAAAAACACATGGACTCAGCTCTCCATCATCTTCAGAAAGCACTTCTGAGTCATTCTGGAAAGCCATTTCCTCTGGCTTCTTTCCTTATTTGTGTTTCTCTTTGATGTTTCCTATGTTCAGGTCCATGGTAAAATTATTAAGCAGGTGAAGTCTGCTTCTGAGACATTCCAGCTCCACTTTCCTCATTCTGTCTCCTCCAGGAAACCCATTCTGTCCTCAGGCTGACCTCAGGGCTCCATGTGTATCGAAGGAGCAGCAGGTGCCTAGAAACTGCACTGTTCTCTTTTCTCTTCTCCTCATACCCCTACCAAAAATTACCACCAATATCATCAACAGCTAATATGTCCTGAACACATAATCTTTCCCAGGCATTCTGCTACTTTGTTCATTTATCTAGTCTTTAAAATATCCCTCTGAAGTCGGAATTTTATTATATCCACTTTTCCAGATGAAGAAACTAGTCCCATAGAGATTAGGCAACTTTCCTAACTTCTCAAAATTAGTAAGTTATGAAGTCTTGATTCACGTCCAAATCAAGAGCCTAGACCTACAACCAGCACGCTCTGGGGCCTAAGCCCGTCCTCTAAGAGCCCTGCCCTGCATTAGGAGGCAGCTACTCCAACAAAGCATCATCCTCATGTGTCGGTGACTCGCTGTGCCCCTACACTGAGGCCACACGCTTAAAATCCCCTCAAGGTCTTTTCTTACAGAAGACAGAAATGTTCTGTGAGAGATGGGCATGCTCAAGTAATCAAAAGACCCTTTCATTATAAAGCTGAGGTCATGAAAATCTTCCCTTGAAGGTTAAATTTTCTAGGTAGTCAGTTAAGAAAAATCTAAAGGAATCATCAAAATAAACAAATTCATTAAGGCTATTTCTTACAAACTTACCAAGATTTTCTGTTTCCACAATCAAGAAATAACATCTATGTAGTAGTCTGTCCATTTTTTAAGCAAAATGAGTATTTTAATTAAATATAATATTTTTTCCCTCAGTAAAACCCAAATCCATAGGGAAAAATAGCCTCGGTGAAATTTTCCCACATTCTTTTCTTTTTTCTAGCAAATGCACCAACCTCCTTTTCATTGATGGACTAAAAATAATCATGTTGGTAAACTATTCCAACTATAATATGGCTAGCCTTCGGGATGTCTTGGAATTCATTATGTCCCTTCACCTTGTATTTTTATATCTCAGAAACTGAAATCTTTGAAAAAATAACTTTGTAATGTTTCCCTTTCAAAGAGAGACTTATATAAACATAAATGTGACAAATTAATAGTCATTTGAATCAAAATGAGCTTTGCTTAACACACTTCTTCCTAACCATTATTACTATAACAACTTTAAAACACTCTCACATATGGTTGGCTGGCTCCAATAGCTGCTACAATGGCTTCCTGTAAAAAAAAATGTAGTAGATTAGAGTCAAGAGAAAGTTAATTATATGAAAAATTCCTTTACAAGAAAAAAACAGAGAGCCTGGCTTGCCATCTCCAGATATAATTGTCTAAGCCCTGGGAAAGGACAGACGGTGATTGATTAGGACATCAAGGGTATGTATAAAGCTTACCAAGTAACGTATCTATAAATATAGGCACGAAGTAGGCTTTAGTATATATGCTGCAAGAGGGAGCTTTATTAAGCACATGGAAAGGTACTCAACATCATTAGTCATTAGGAAGATGCAAAGCGAAACCACAATGACAGACCACTTCACATCTACTAGGAAGGCTGTAAAAAAACAAACAGAAAATAGGTGTTGGCGAGGATGTTAGAAACTGCAATCCTCATGCATTGCTGGCAGGAATGCAAAATGGTGCAGACCCTATGGAAAACAGTTTGGTGGTTTCTCAAAAGGCTGAACATAGAACTACTATACGACCCAGAAATTTCACTCCTAGGTATATATCCAAATAACTGAAAGAATGAACTTGAACAGATATTTGTATACCAATGTTCACAGCAGTATTATTTATAATAGCCAAAAAATGGAAGCAACTCAAGTGTCAGTCAACAGATGAATAGATAAACAAAATGTGCTATATACATAGAGTGGAATACTTTTCAGTCACAAAGGGGAATGAAATTTTAATCCATGCTATAGCGTGGAGGAACCTTGAAAACATGCTGCTACAATGCTACAAGTGAAATGAGACAGAGAGAAAAGGGCAAATATTGTATGATTCCACTTATATGAAATACCTAGAATAGACAAATTTAAAGAGACAGAAAGCAGAACAGAGGTTACCGGAGGCTGGGGAGAAAGGAGAAGGAGGAGTTATTGTTTAATGGGTACAGGTTTTGTGTTGGGGATGATAAAAAGTTTTGAGTATATGTAGTGGTGATGGTTACACAACATTGTGAATGTACTTAATGCCATTGAATCTTTACATTTACGAATAGTTAAAATAATAAATAGTATGTTATGTATATTTTACCACAATAATAAATACAAAAAAGAAAGCTGCAATCATTTCTAGACTCTTCCTCACCCAAATGTGGTTCAAGGCCTCTCTCCACAGAAACAATTAACTATGAGAATCAGCTGTTGTTAGATACATGATAAGAAAGGGTTATTTTTAATATCTAGGCAGAATACAGGCTAGTAGAAGGAATCTGCACTCAAATCACAAAACTGGGGTGCTACAGCAATCGTGTGTCATTCTCTATCTGTTTCCCATCTGTTTATTTCATCTCCTAAACTAGACAATAAGACCATTTTGGGAAGACATCATGCCTGCCCTCCTCTGGTATGCTTCACAATATCATCAAGCACAAGGAGGATATTCCATAATTGAGTCAATGATTTTAAGTTAAAAGCAATCTGTCAAGTCATTCCATCTGAAACGTAACTAGACAGAAAATCTGTAGCAGGAAAGAATGAAGTCAGTTGGAAACTAAGACAAGTGCTGGTTTTTTTCCATTTCATTCAAATGGCAGCAAATCAAATTAAGATAATTACTGATGTATACACACTTAAGCACCAAAAAAAAAGCAATACACGGAACTCAGAGCACTTACACACAGCTGACTATTTCACTGCATTCACTATTTCTTCCAAGAAGCAGGAGAAAGCGGCATGTGCTTGGAATAAGAAGTCACGAGCTTTTCATTTCATTCCATCAATGAGTTTAACCCCATACAAAAGAACAGGCTTTAAATAAGTAACTGATTTTGTTTGCCTCAATTTCCCCACCTGGAAAATACAATACCTCCTTCATACACTTTGCAAATTTGTATTCTAAAATTATACTAATTATATTTGGAATGGATTTTTAAAAATAAGCTTGCTCCCACCTTCTGCTTTCACAGATAAAGCAGGCCAGAAGAGGGTTAATTTCATTCTCAAAATCACCTAGCTGAATAAGGATAGAGCCAGGCTAGGCAGCAAGTCTATTGAAGAGCTACTCTATGTCATTATAACCTCACCTCACTCTGCTTTGAAATGAAGAAGAAATCTGTTTGAAATGTATAAAATATAAACAAATGAAAGTAAAGATTTAATATAGGTTTAGGTGGCTAACCTATTGTGTGTTCTGTATATCCTCAGTAATATCACTACCACAGGGGGAAAATAAGAACTGATTTCGTTTTTAGCTTCCACCATACAGAATAAAGAACTGTAACTCAAATGTGCAAGGAAATGAGACGGGTTTGATTTGTGGCCGTATAGGCTATGTGGCTACGGTGGGTTTTCTCCTCTTCTACACTGTACATAGTGTCCCAGGAGGATAATTTAACACTTTTCCTAACTCTTATTGAATTAATGACTACATGGCTGCCCTTAGATGTAACAGGAACTGTGTCCACACCTTCTCCAGGGCTCTCAGTAGTCTTGATTCATTGGAGTCTCAAGCTGTTGGCACAAAAGAAATGCATCAAAACCCACAGGTGGGGATGCTTATGGTCCACAGCCACAGCTTCAGCCATCCTCGTCATTGTAACTGCAACAGAGATGTGCCTCTGTGTGTCAGATCACAAAAAAGAGCAGGAGAGAGCACGCTTCAATTGGAGTAAATCTACCACCGCTGCTAAAGGCAGCTTTAAATTACAGGTCTTTCTGATAGCTGCATAAAAGCCATTTCAAACACTGGAGAAAGTCACGTGAGCCAGTAAATTCTCCATGATTTAATGGGCAACTTCAACAAGATGTTTCAATTTAGTGATACCAAAATTATACGCTGTTACTACTAGCACCTCTTACACCATGCAGAGATATGAACCGCAAACTATCTACCAGCTACAAGACTGTGTAGCTACACAGAGTTACAGCACAACTCTGTCTTCACTGTACAAGACTTTTGGAGAATACAGGCTGACAGGATATTTGATATCAAGTCAAGCAAGAATACTAAGCATTTAATTTAGCAAATATTTTTGAGCACCAACTATGTTGTAAATTGATGACCTCTTTTACTCTACAGAATAAACTCTAGTCAATGCCATGAGCTAGATGGGAGGAGTCAGAGAGAAGGCATGAAGAAAGCAGCGAAGGTCCCCAACAGCTGCAGAGGTAACCAGGAGAGGCTGTGTGGGACAGCCTTAGTTAGACAGCAAGATCAAGGACCCATTTGAGGTGACAGACCACGTGTCTACTGTACCAGAAATCAACACTTGTGACTTTCTTCAACAGTCCTCTGCATCCTGGATATAGAAACAAACAACTAAAAAAATGTATTTATCCAGGGCAGTTATTTTTCTGGAAGACTATAAAAGGTTAGGGAGCAAGAGTTTAAGGTACGGCCCTTACACTATAAAGGATGCTTACACATATAAACCTATCTTCTATTGCTAGTCTACTAGTCTAGGATAAAACAGGTCTATTCATTTCCTTTTCCATTATCTAACACTGAAAACTAAATGGTTTTATAAAAAATTCTTTCTTTTAAATAAGTACTGTGTCAGAATTACATGCACAGTTGAGATGAAACTCAAAATTTGTTCTTAAAAAATGTGGGTAAAAGATTTTTTGTTCCAGTTTCAGGGGCCTCCGAGACAAGGTCAAGGGTCATGATCCAGCTACATCAGTGAATAGCGCTTGGATGTGTTAGCCCAGTGCATCTGTAGCTCTGGGAATGAAAGCACGCTGTGTATGTCTGGGCCCATACTAGCAGATATTCTTTAATAAAACTTGAACTTGCTTTAATTGTGAGGAAATCTCTTGAATCTATGCAAGTACAAAAACTAGATTCTCTCCCCGAGCTCTGGAGTTTGGGTTTAGGCTTATTTTCCTGGAGTCACTCCTACGTTGTTTTAGGTATGACCACCATAGGAAATCCACTCACTTAGAAAGAATAGAAATGCCACACTGTATGCTAAGTATTTAATCTAAGAAAGCTCCTCTCAGGACTCTGGAAACCTATGACTATTTTAAATCTAAATAGAAAGTATCTTTTAAGTAAGTGGCACATGCCTCACTTCCATCTTGTACCACCAACTTCATGTTTTTATGAAAGGACCATGTTAAACAACAAACCAACTGAATGACAGGCCCACTCAAAAGATGTCCCATGAGCACCACTTACTCCAAATCCAAAGGGACAGTGGAGCCCGAGAGGCCCAGCCCAGCACGAGTGCAGTCAGACCGCTAATTAGGGCCTGACTTTAGAGCAGACGGTGCCAAGAGGGATGAGTAACGGTAACTTTGAGCAGATCAATCACTCATTAAAACAGCAGAATAATTCCACTTTATTTTCTGAGAATGTTTACAGAGCTCCCAAGCACTATAAAACACAAACAATTACAATTCTCTAAAAGCAGCAGGAAAAAGAGACCACGCACGTGTCTTCTCTGACCAGGCTGAAATTTGCATCAGTTTAGTTTCCCACCACGTCTCTACTATTTCCAGTAAAGAAGACTCTAACCAGGAATTTCTTTTGGCCCCCTTGGGGAATAACAGTCACAGAGGAAGCTCTTGGACTTTTTGCTTGAGGCCTCCAGTGGCAGGAAAACTCACCACTAGTTTGTCTGTAGTATGAAAACTTGATGAAAGATAGAGTCTGGGGGAAAAAGCTGGTCCCATACCCACGCTTCCCTTGTGCAGGGCCCAGGGATGTGAAATACGTGGTATGGGCAGAAGCGGCCCCAGAGAGCATAAGGTCAGCTTGAACACTGCATAACACTTCTGAACTTTGTTCTCAGTTAGTATGTCATTGGAGTCCAATGGGGTACTTAGGAAGTCTGAAAGCTCAAAGTTATCAATGAGAAAGAAAAAAACATGGGCCTTAAGTCACACATTAAACAGAACCTATATAAGACTTCCATCCAATTATTTGCCCACACAAAGCCAGGGGAGCCTGCTTGTTCTTACAAGTTCATCTGGTCAACATAGAGGTTTAGATTAATGAGTCTATATATAATCTGCCCCCACAAGAATTAAGACCACGGCTCTCTAAGCAACAACACAGTCCATCTGCTGAGATGCAGACATGCAATATTTTCGCTCTTTCCACCTTCAATGATTTAAATTAATGGATCCTAATTTTTCCTCTGTCTCACTACTAATTGATTTTGCTTTTACAATCCTTTCCCAGCCATTAATGAAACTACAAGATTTCATTTGAATGTTTATTAAACTAATACATCAGTCTGTACTAGTTTCGCACAGCGATGGATTGGTCCAAAGCATCAGAGTACATCCTCAAATGATGTACAGTAGCTATAAACTCAACACTGCTCAAAGAGCTGCTTCCACAGGCAGGACTATCTGACGTCACACTGAAAAGTGCTCCTGGACCAGGCTGCTGCTCTGCAATGACAAAATACCTATATTCTGAAATATGCTGATTAGCAAATACTTTGATGTTTTCCAGTGACTGAGCTAGAATTAGATGTGGGTTTATTTCCAGTTCCCCCACTCATCTCTCAGTCACTCTCTGTCTCTTTTTTGTTTCTCTCTCTCTCTGTCCGCCCTCCCTTTCTCATTTCCTTTCTCTGCTCCATGCCCACTGTCTCAGACTTTGCTGAATGTACATGTAACTGATTGACAGTCTCTGAGCCAAGTTGGGATAAAACGTGGAAGGAACACATGTAACTTTCCCTTCTGTATTTAAATGTCATTTTTCTCACTTCCTTCCCATCTTCTTCCCTCTCTTCTCTGCCATTCTCATCCCCCCCCACTTCTTCTTTTTCAATCTTGATCTCATCCTAGTTCTCTCAGATTAAAAATGGCCACACGTTCCTTGTCACTCCTCCCATAAAGAAGGAGAATCTATTTCCCCACCCCTTGAACCTGGCCAGCCTTATAATTTTCATGGATATTTTACAAGTTCCACAAGGCCTGCTTCTCACCCTCTTACAACCCTGCGAGCTTCATGCTCTCAAGAAGCCAGTCCGGCTTCCTTGAGCTGAAAGAGCACATGCAGAGAGGCCCAGCCACCCCAGCCGAGCCACTTGCTGATGCCTCTGCAGGAGAGAGCCCAGGCAAGACCGGCAGGACCAGCACACCATTCACAAAAGCACAGTAACAACACGTTGTTTTTACGCCCCTCAGTTGTCGTGGTTTGTTATGGAGGAATACTCAGTGACACCCTCGGATTTCAGTCTCTCATTTTCTTTCACTCTTCCTATTTTTCCTCTACAATTTAAAATGTCTTGTGCTATCAGTGCTATTGGCATTTGTCTAGTAACAAGAGTTTCCTTGGGTTTATTTCTTTGTATTTGGTAATCATTTTTTTAAATAAGTAACATAGCATTTAACCATAAGCCCATCAAGTCATTTAAGTTCAATGAGACGGAATGAAGTCGACTATTACTTTTCCATTTACAGATAAGAGGCAAAATAGTTAAGTGGCAAGACACGTGTGTTTGTGACTGAATGTGCACGCAAGAGCACATACACTCTTGATTACAGTGAAAAGGATTATACATACTAAAACATAAGAAGTCCGAATGACGGGAGGGGCACATGGACCCACAGGGACAGAAGAGTGAGCTGGGAGACTGAGAGGAAACTAGAAACTTCTGTGTCCTTCATAGTTTTCTATAAGACATTACAGATAGAACACCACCATTTACAAGAATGGGGAAAATCACATCAAATCAGCGGGGCCAATATTCAAGAGAACAAAATTAATTTAATACCCACTGTTCCCATAGTCCCATAGGTCAGCTTTACAGCGGTTATAATGAAAGAAATGAATCTCCGAATGTCCCCAAAATAACTTTAACACGAGTTCTGAGGGACGTTTGTGAAACTCCTTCTCACAAATTGAAGATTAAGTATCCCCCACAAAAAGAAGAACAGATTTGACAGTAGGTTCCCACCATCTCGACTGCTGTTTGATTATATAGTATATACGAATTTTGAAATGTAAGGCCCTAAGTAATCCAGCACCGTCCCCATATCTCCCATCCCCTTAAACTCTCCCCTTCTCATGGGGCCTTGGTTTTTCTCACATATGCCCAGGCACTCACGGGACTGTCTCCTGACCATCATCCAAGCCTCCTCCTTCAGCTGCCGTCTCTTCCTTCAGCTGCCATCTCGAAAGCCTGTTCCAGTCACAATCTCTTAGGGTGCTCCTCCCCCAGCCAGTTTAATCTGATTATAAAATTTTTACAGATCACAATCACTAACTGCAATTATTTTATATTTTTATTTATTATTTATTTTCTCCAACTGAAGTATGCGGTCTGTGAGATGAGGGCCTTCCTTTTCTGGCTGAGGACTACGTCCTTAGCACCTAGAATAGGAGAATTTATCAAGTGAATGGACAAACGACCCAGAAAAGAAGTACAGGGTTGGCAGCCTAGCCAGGCTAAACCTAAGCTCATGTAGTCCATTCCTGCCACATAACACAATTTGGAATCACTTCCCTTTTCCATACAAAATCAGCATTCAGAAACGAAAGCCAAATTTTGATACGGCCATGAAACTATTTTTAAATAGTATCTACTGAAAGGAACATAATTTAATCCAAAAGCTAAATATATATTCTACAAATTTAAAATGTATTTTTGTAATCACTGTGTTGGGGCATGAGACACCTGCCCTCTCCATTGGTTGAGGTAATTAAGGCCTGACTGTGTGGCCACACCAGAATCACGGCCTCCAGCTCAGACCTTCCATCTGAGGCCAAACAGTAAAGGAACTGTTCGCCTTGTGTCAGGAGGTCCACCCACACCACCTCCCCGACAACACACAGCACACTTATAAAGATGGATGACACGATTTGTTTCCCACTGGGAAGAAATGGTTTGTAGCACAGACAGAGCCCCTGCGAGTGAGTCAGAAGGCATGCATCTTGTGCAAAACTGAAATGCCTCACTCCGTGAACCACAGCGAATTGGTTTTTGTTTTTATTTTTGTAAATAATTCACCAGTTTTCCCTACTGCTGAAACTTCAGAGTTTTATTAGCAATTTAATGACTAATAAGCAAGAATGTCGTTTTTTGAGAAAGGTTATAACATTAGGAAGCTTGAATAAAGAAAATAATGCATGCACTAGTGTAACCAAATTGTGTTAAATTTTAATTGGCACAGGAGCAGTAGAACAATTTAATTTCAAGATTTTTTGTTGTTATTGTTTGCTAAGGATTACTTGGGTAATGCCTCACAAGAGTAAAATTATTTTTAGTTACAATTTCCTATAAGAAGTACATGCCCAAGAAAACAAACATGTACTTCCCTGTTATAACACATATTTCAGTAGAAAACAAATTGCTTGACCTTTGTCTCCAGATACGTGTTGCATCTGAATTTGTGTAGCTTCTGTACTCTCCCATGATAGTGATCAGAGTGGGAAAAAGGAGAAAATAAAGCACATGAAGAAGGTATTTTATCTTCATCTGGACCTGTATGAAAATAGGCATTCAGTGGCTATGGACTAAGGTGACACCACAATTAATAATTTATGAACCTCGTTCACCACTTAGGTTTCACCTTTCTCGAGATTTACTGCAGCTAAGAGGGAAGACCGTAAAGTTATTTGAGTTGCTATTTATGAACAGAAGTAGTGCTCAAGCAAAATAAAATTTTAAATATAATCTGCTATGCTCTTAATTTTAAGACAAACACTTTTAACTAGGAAATGGTTCAAACTGTTGTATGGGGGGAAGCAAAGGTCAGTGGCAGCAGTGTTGGTCAATAACACATAACTCAAAGAGCCAAATGGAGAGGGCATGGAGGGTGGACGGCCTTGCAAGTGACAGGCTGGTGAGGTCATCAGGACCCATGGACACAGAAAGAAGGGCCTTGCCCTCTAAGTGTTTTTTACCTCATTGTGTAGGCCAGAAAGGATTCAGGATTTCTATTTTAGAAAATCAGTTAATAAGCAAACTTATGATGTTCAAATAAGTAGTCAATAGTTATTCAATTACTTAAAACTGGTTAATGGCCTTGTGTATACAGGAAATGGCCTAATCCAGCCCCAAGAGAAAACTGTGTTTACAATGTGATACAATCAAGTATTGAAGAAAGACTTTGGATTATAACACCGCCATGTTTTCTCTGATACACCTACTGCACTGATTGCTTTTCGCCAACGGGGGAAAAATGCAAAAATCTAAAAGACTTGCCAAAAATGAACATGATTTTCTTTTACGATCCCATGACCACAATGACATTGGTAATGGTTTGAGAGACTCAAGGTAAGCCCCCAAAATAAACATTTCAATGGCCATTTAATAATATTTGCACCCCATGGTGGGGAAGTCATCACTGAAGGAAGCATAGAATGAATCACTGCTCGTGGACGCTGCCCCAGGAGGAGCTGCCAGGTGCTAGCAATTCCTAACGAGTCCGAGTATAGTTCACTCATTAAGAATTTTCCACCTTCTGCTGAACAGAACTGTGAGAAATTAATCATCTTAATGATATAGCATGATCCTCACATAGCTGCAAGACAACTTATACGCCAGTGTTTGTTTAGATCCCACCAAATCTATACACGCTTGCAAAAAATATTAACTGAGAGCATATAATTTTCCAGAGAAAATTACAGGCACTGTAGACAGTGAACAGAACATACGAAAATGTCTGCTCTCATGGAGCCTGGATGAGTGGGTGATGGAGAGAGAAGCAAATCAACAGGCTAAAATATAGTATATCAGATATTGATAAACAACACAAGGTATGAGGTACAGGGACTGTCAGTTACACTGGTGGGGATGGAGGAGCCTGCACTTGATGAGTGGTTAGGAAAGACCTACCTTGACATGCAGACTTGAGAGATGAGCGAGTGAGCAGTGTGCAAGTGAGGAAGAGCATTCCAAACAGAGGGAAGAGCCAATAGGATGGCTGAGAAGTGGGTGAAAGAACATCCCTATAGGAAGAACAATGGACAGGAGGTCCTCGTGGCTAGTGCAGCAGGGGATCTGGGCTGTGAGAGAGAAGCTCACAGGTGAAACCCGGTATGCCACGGCAAGGATTTCGCTTCTCCCCTCAGTGAGATGGGAAGTCACAGGAAAGTTTGAAGCAGGAGAAAGACATCAAACAATTTTTATCAGCATGCCAGCTGTATTGAAAATAGGCTGTGGGGCACAAGGGTAGAAACAGGGGACTCATTAGGAGCTGGTCTGTGATCCAAGTGATGGGATGATATTCAGCTCAGATAAGGGTGGCAGCAGGGAAAGTGACGAGATTCTGGATCTATGTTGAAGTAGAGCTATGCTGATAGTCTGGAAATCAGTTTGGGGAGAACAAGGGGAATCAAGATTTCTTCCCTGAGCCACTGGAAGAAGGAAGTTGCCATTTACCAAGAAGGAAAAGAACTCGAGAAGAGGAGGTTCGGTGAGGAAGAAATCAGGCATTCAGTTCTGATGTTAGTTTTAAGATGTTCCAAATCTCAGGTGCTTGGAAAGCTATGAGCTGACCCAACAAAGCACAGTAGAGCCAGGAGAAACACTGAGATATTGGGGATGCCGTGCATAAGGATCAAGCATATTATTGGCCAACAGCCCAACACAGCCCAGAGCAAAGTCTGGCCCTCAGCAACCACGGGGAGCGAGCAGCGACCCCCCCGGTGGAGCAGTCCTTGCTCAGGAAGGAGAGAAGCACCACAGCTGACTACTTCCCAAAGGTGCAAGGACGTGTGTAGCAAGACACAGATAGCACAGAACCATCACTATAAAAAATTACTTGGGGATCTTGAGGGTAGCATTTAGACTTAAGAAACGTGGCTATCTTATTTGGAAATTCTTCCCAAGTTTCCAAATAATTACTTAGTCCAAGAACTACGGTTCACCTAATCTGTACCTAAACATTCCTCTGCCACTGCACTCACCATGTTCATTGTAGGGTTTAAATATATATTTATGGACCTGCTTTCTGTGTTCTGCTCATTGCCTGTGTCTGCCCTGAAGTGTGACACCCAGCAGGTGAGAATAAAGACTCACTGAATAGAACCCAGGTAAGTAATGTAGGAGGTTACACATTCTAATAGAGAGACCACAGATTTAAAGTACCTATTTGTTAAATCACTAATACTTTAAAATGGAAATGTTTATCAAACATAAACTTTAACAACAAAAATAACAAATTAGATTCTATAACTTTATTAAGCTACTTAAAGTTCTAGATGCCCAGTGTTACACCTTCTGGCATGTGAATTTTAAATTTATTGGCATTTCATAGTGAATCGTCTTCAAGCTTCTTAAACAGCATTTATGATCTATTTTTTTCACTATTGGCTACACAAAACTATTTGGGTATGCTTCTATTTGAAAAGCGTTATATCTTCTCCAAGTAATTGGCAACTGTTACTCTTTAAGCACAATCCCTATTGTTTTCTTCTAAACAAAGCAATGAAAATAAAATTTCTAGCTCAGAAAATATGTTATATACAGAAAGTGAAGTGTACTTTAAACATATTCTATTTCCACAGGTAAAAAAATACAAAGTAAAATTCACATCTAGCTTAAAACAGGGGGCTGGTTCATGACTGGTCAGGCAAGTGTGCTCCTGAAATGTAGGTCTGATTATACGTAAAAGTGGACCAAGTTTGTCTGGAGGATGTCCCCTTCCTGGGCCACGTGGACACCCCATGCCCAGCATCCTCTGGAGACCTACTGACACCATTTTTCTTTCCTTTGTTACCTAGTTTTGAAAACTGAAGTCAGGGAAGAACTTCCGACAGCCATTCACACAGAGTTTCCAGGACCTTCCATACACCTGCAACTGGAATAAACTGCTGTAGTTTTCTCGTGTCTTTTTCACACCAATTCTGAAGTAACTACTGTTACCTTATTGTCCTGGAAGAGAAAACTGAGGACCTTAGACTATAAATAACTAGCCTAAGGCCACTCAGCCAGCCACTGGCAAGGGTCAGTCTCAGCTCTGTCTGACCCCAAGACTCTATTTTTCATTAGATGGTAAACTGCTTGAAGCATCTCTTAACCAAATAATTTTTTCATGTTCACTGATTAGCAAAGTCTTAAACCCAAGCAATAAAGCTGCATGGTGGAATTTCAGACATTCACCTGGAGACGGAAATGTGTATTTTGAGGGAGAGGTTCTAAATTCATACTTCGAAGGTAGCTTTATTTATTACACATATGTTCATCCTCCCCTCCAAAAAACCAAATCCTGAACTTGCTTCAATATTACTTGTCATGAAAGAGGGATTCATTTCAAACTGTGAAGGCTAATAACACCCACACATTCCAGGCTATGCACTAGAATGCCTTCTGCACTGTGAGGGCTAATAACACCCCCACATTCCAGGCTATGCACTAGAATGCCTTCTGCACTGTGACGGCTAATAACACCCCCACATTCCAGGCTATGCACTAGAATGCCTTCTGCACTGTGAGGGCTAATAACACCCCCACATTCCAGGCTATGCACTAGAATGCCTTCTGCATATATGTCTATATATAGTTCTCCTGACTGAGTCTGTGAAGAATACACATCTGTCATGTCAACATTCATCATACAAGATGACAACATAATTTTCTTTACTAGCAAAAGATCTCAATCTCATGTGGTTAATTTCCCTTGCCACACTAAAAATAAACCTTCATGCACTTATTAGGGTATTTCACTTGTACTTTTATATGAAATATTTTTAATTTCTTTCATCAGATATGAACACATTTACAACATCTTTGCTATATTTGGAGTTGTGTTAAATATGCCTTCTATAAATCTATTGGAGGAATTGAGAACAGAATTTGTGCCATTCTCAAGGAAATTTATATACATTATTTAGAAGTTTTGATAAACTTTGACCCACAAAAAACTTTTTCCCCGTAAAAAAAACTCTCATTAAATTTGTCCAGAAAAAGGTTATTCACTTTTTAAATCAATGTTTTCCCTCAGATGCATCCCACTCAGTTTTATATGGCAGAAAGCCTACTCATCTTAGGCCAGTATCAAGCTTGTCATACTGATTCATGTTATTTATGTTCATACTCACTTTGCTAACCAATGGATTAATTCCAATTAATTTACAGATTAATTCTAATATAATCTTCCTTCATGAATCCATATTAACTGGAAGGGTTCACCATTACGTGATCCTCAGAAATGGCTATAGGTGAAAGCATGTCAAACATCCTGATTTAGAACTCTCCAGTAGAGCAAGGGTCTAAAATGCTACCCAGTCAGACCAAACCTCTACTCACTCATAGTCTTAACTGGATAAAATCAGATGAAAAGGGTAAATAGAGACGATAGTAATTTTTTTAATGTATCTCAAATATCAACTAATTCATTCAAAACATTCGGAAGATGTTAAGACCCGTGTCTCTAGGGCTTAGAAATGATATATTTCATCTGTGTCTCTCTTCTGTACAATGGTGCCAGTCATAGTACCCACTTCCAGTGGGGTTTGGATTTTAAAAGATTATACCCATTAAGGGTTTTAGGTCTGCATCTGGTACATAGCAGGTATTTCATAAGTTTAGTATTACTATTATTGTTGTTGTTATTTGGCAGTCATCAAGTAGATTCCCAACTGGTGGGCTGATTAAAAACTTACTTGCTTTTGGGAAAATGACATTGAAATTTAAAAAAAAATGCCCTATAGCAAGGTTGATCTATCTTCCTGGCGCATTGTTGGGTGTGTTGTTCTCTTTTTTAGACTCTCTTTCATAGACGTACGGCCATTAAAAAGATCAGCACATTCATTTTATTTGTTTTGATTTTCTCAGGAATAGATGCTGAGTTAATATAAAATGATACTATTGAGAATATAAAACATAACATTTGGTTTAGTGATGCTTTTAATCCCTACCAAAATAACTACTTCAATCATTTTGTAATAATGAATATTTATTACAAATTAATACAGTATCTGAAATTCATCAAGGATAATTCCAGTTATCCAGATCAATGGCTACATGAAGCACTGACAGACTTCCCAAAAGAATCCTAGAGTGTGTGACTCTAGCCTGAGCCAACAGTCGGGACATCACTGCATGGTATAGTAGCCTCGTGTAGGCAGAGTATGAAATGTGGGCTATGTGAGTCTACACTAGGCTAAATTGTAACTGGGTCTTTCCAGTATCTAGGCCAGTTCTCAGTGGGTGATATTTACAGGAGGCGAGGTGGAGTGAGGTCAGCTGGAGGGAGAAGGAAGAGGATAAACGTACTTTGAAAAAGCTACTCCTGTGATTCCAATGGACAATCTCAAACCCTCAACCGCATCCTCCCCAGTGTGGGTGATAACTATTAAATTTCCAAGGAGCCTAATAAATAGCACCCCTCTCCCCCACATGAGTTCTGAACTGGAAAATAAGAACAAATTCTCATCTTTACAATTGATACAACTAAAACCGTAAACTGTGGCTAACACCTGTGAGTAAACGAGCTCCCTGACTCCAAAACCAGAAGACACGGCTGACCCGGTCCACAGCGAGGGCCCCAGAGCAGCATGAGCCCCACACGCCAGCAGGGCTGGCAGCTCCACCATGAGCAGGGCTGAAACCACCAGAGCAGACCTCATTCTCCTTCCATCACACTGAACAGAAAAGTCACTCTGCCTCCCCAGGGAGGAGTGAGAGGGAGTGAGGGGAGTGAGAGGAGTGACGACGTCAGGACGACTGAAACTCAGCATAAGATCAACAAGCAGTGAGTTGAAATGTTATCACTAAACCACACTTGACTCTGACTTTGGAAGCAGCCGGTAAAATATGACGGGGCATTAGTGTCAAATCTGACAGAAGAATCAAAGTGAATGTCTGTGCCTCGTCTGATCCTCCTTTGATCTACAGCTAAAATTCCCAGATCATGCTGTTCCTGGCAGCAGACTCTGCATTAGCTGGTTAGAGGGATTATTTTAACGGTGTCTGCTTACACCTTTATGCTACTCTTATATAATTTGTGAGATAACAGGTGATTTATTATTGTTCTAGATATTGGCTGAACATGGCAAAAACATCTAAATTTTGCAACGCTGTTAAATCCTTGCTTCCTCTTTCTCCACCTGCCAGTGTGGTTTTGAGGCAAGCAGTTCTTCAGCCCAGAAACCTTTCACTTGAGGCAGGTTTCAGTGCCCAAACACCCATTTCTCCACCTCTCCTAATTAATTACTGCATCTGCTTGAGCACAATGCAATGGGCCCAGCAGTGACTCGTGTTACTTCAAGGCTGTCACCCAAATGGGATCACGGAAACCCCACTGATGTCTAAAATCTGCACTTAAGTAACCATAACATGAAAACACAACAATTTTTAAGAGAATGGACCACCAATGTAAGGGTTTTTTCCATATTTGTATGAGCTCCTGTATGGAATGTTCACAAAACACATTTGTCCAAAAACATTAGAAATAGGACCTGATCCATCATTTAAAGCTGCAATGTCCACTTAATGGTCACTAATCACGTGATTATTCAAATTTAAATTAATTAAAATTAAACAAAATTAAAAAGTCATCTCCTCAGTGGCACTAGCCTCATTTCAAGCGCTCAAAAGCCAAATGTGGTCAGAAACTACCCCCCTAGACAGCACAGACGTAGACTCTACTCATCGTCCTAGTCAGTTCTGCTGGACGGCACTGATTTCAAAGCACCACTGCGGAACAAGCTCCAGAGTGGAAGAAGTGCAACTCACGTGCCTGCAAACGAGCTAACGTTTTATATATCATCAAGAGTGGATATAATCTGCTAAGTTTGGTAAATTATAAAGCATTTCTAAGATTATTTAATTTTATCAGTCCTTTTTAAATGAGGAAACGCTCAACTTGCATGCTGCTACCAAGTCCCTACAGTCTTAAAAAACTATTTCTGCACTGGATCTACCAGGCCACTACAGTTCCTAGACCTTACAAAAAATCAACACGACACATAGATATATATTCAGCTTCTTTGCTGACTCTCTCCTAAGACAGTTTCTTTCTGGGTAACTTATAAACACGTAAATGTGGCTGGGTTGCTTGGTGCAAAGTAACTTGTAATTATTGTGTGTTTCTTAGGTCAGATGCATATTATTTATATATTTGCATACAACATATTATGTGTACACCAAACACTATACACAGACAAAAATGGAGACAGTGACAGCTTGAAGAAAAACAATATAATTGGGGCACGGTGGGTAATTTCATATTCATTGTACACAACTGAGTGGATTAGTACAAGATTTATATCAAAACAATGCCAGCATTTGGAAAGAACCCAAAGAACATTAAATGTAAAAAGTTTCTAATATAAGCTGAATCTTAGATTTGAATTCAACTAAGAATTCAGAAGTTTCTAATTTCTTAGCTAAATGCAGTCAGTCTTCAATAGGGGTGAAAATGGCAGAACCCACAGCAATTTTTGATAAAACACAAACTAATAATTATTATTACATCCAAAAAGAAGATAAGAACAAACACACACATAAGCACACTAGTTGAGATGTTTCTTCCAATCAATGAAAATACTCCACTCCTAAATATTATCACGGTAATTTTTAAATACTATTCTGATGCCTGTAAAGCAGCGGGGATCCATTTCCGTGTCCTTTTGCAGATGCAAAATTCAAAATGCAAGAGAAGTGAATTCCACAAAAGTAGCAGGCACTCCCAGCTCTGTACCCTCCATTTGTGCTGCTCAGCTCCTTTCTCCAGATGTTCATCAGCATCCCCCCCTCTATCAAAAGCCTACCCATCCATCCAGGCATGTGTGGATACCCATCAGCTTGTTCCCACCAACCACTCCCTCCCTGATAGCAATGCTTCCTTTCTCAAGATTCTACAGCTCTCCATTTGTGTCTTTCTTGCTGCAAGAGACACTCTATCGAAGGCACTAAGTCTGTGGGAAGTAAGCACCCCAGCTTGCTCATCTTCACAGCCCCTCTGAATGCCTCAAACAATATTCCATTTTATCTACTTGAGTTTCTTCTTTTCATTTTCTTTGTCACAACTGTTATTCCAGTACTTTTAACCAGCCACAAAAAGCCTTAAACTCAGAGCACGAACAAAGTTAGCTTGAGCTTGAAAACAAAAGAAAAAGCAAAGTCAGCCATGATGAGGCACAATAATGCAGCCCTGAATTCAGGCAGGCTTGAGTCGAAATTTCAGCTCCATGACTTCGTAGCACACTTTCTACTGATGCCACTCATAAAAAAGAGCACATCTGTAAGGCACACTGGAAGGGATAACAAATTCTTTCATGGGGGTCAGGCGAGACCCATCCTGGGGCTCCAGCTTCCCTAGGTCCCTCTTTGCAGGTTCAAAGGCTCAAAGAATCAAGATCTTGGCTCAGAGTCCTGGAGTGGAAATCTGTGGGGTATGCTGCTTTTGATATATTGACATAATAGCATCTCTGAGCCTCAATTTCTTAATTTTAAATATATACCCCAGTACTCTCTCTGCTAACCTGGTCAAATGGTTGGAAACAAAGTAAGCAAAACCCCTGGCATTGTGTTAGACACTAATAAACACTCATAAATAGGAGCTAATAACTTTAGTGCCTAATAATAATATTCAAAGTATAAGTCACATGAATAAGAACTGTACTTTTCTTTGAAGAGTGACTAGGTGCATTGTCATTACTATGAAGCACGGTGCTAATAGAGGACTAGCCGATTGATTTTTTGAATGAGTAAGCCAAGAACTTCAGGTACATTAAAGCTAATAGTACCAATTTCCTAGGTAAATCAAAGGCTTCTCTAAAACCACACATCGAGGGAGGGGTGGAAGCTGCCAGGCCTCAGGACTGAGTGCTCCAACGGAACACTTACGAGGAGGTGGATGACACCACTCTAGGGTTCGGTGGGCAGAGATGGAATCTCACAATGACACCGCCGGCGAGGCTCTCAAGGCTCTCAAGAGACCAGGCAACCCAGCGCCCCGATGAGCAGGTACCGCCCTGCACTGGAGGGCTGACCTTAATGAGCCACACTGCCGTTTGCAAGCCTGGTTCTGACATTTACAAAGGCTGTCGATTTTACATTTTGTGTCTTTTGACAAATTCAATCATCTGATTGGACACTTTTCTCCAGACTGTCAACATCTGAACAGGTTCTCAACACTGATCCTAAATGTGATTGCAATTTAACTTATTACTTTGTTAGCCAGAGCCCTTCCACTCCCACAGTGGAGCAACGTTGACCCACAGATTGATCTGTCACCATCACTCTCACAGCACACAGCCACCTCTACTTGGTTCTGCTGGCCCCAACCTTCCTTTACATGTTGGCTAAGAAAGTGACTCTGATGAAAGGTGCACAGGAAGCCCCAGACAACATAAACATGCAATCCTCAGCTTAAAGCTGACACTTGAGACCTGGAGCTAGATACTGAAGAATGGAAGGAAGTTAGATCTAACGGTGCATATATATCAAGAGAACCAAGGCACCAAATAGATGCCAACTTTTAGAAACGAATCATCAATAAGCAAATATCAATTAATGGGTCATCAAGCTACTAATCATGCTTCTGATTCAAACGATAAATAGGAACAACTTGGAGTTTTTGAACTAGAATAACTAGCAGTCAAGATACTGTGGCCTGTCCAAAGACATGTGGACAAAATGGTACATGGGGGACACACAGTGAAGCCATCAATATATATAGTTACCACAAGAAAACTGCTTATTTCAGGGACATCTTTGGAAAATGCAAATTAAACTATTCTATAAAGTCTCCAAATTTTAAAGATAACACATTTAGTTCTTATTTTCCCAATATTTCATACTAAATCAACACAGTGTACACTTCTTTCCCATAAGACATGGAAAACATTACTAATTCTATACGAGTAAGAAAAATTTTAAAAATTTTAAAGATCTGACTTCTAAATTCTTAAATCATAAAGATCCGACTACATGTAAGTACATTTCATGTCATCGTCAGTATATTTTATGTGCTTACAAACGCGTTTCCTCCTTCCTCGAATAACGGCGAGAGGGCACAAGAGCCCATCGCTTCCTGCCTGTTTGTGCCATAAACTTGGTCTCCAAAATTTTGCATGTTCTTGTTTCTAAATTATAAGGTTAGCAGACACACTTGACTCTTCAAACTGTCAAAAAAAGAAAATATCCTATAAGGAAATACGAATCTGGTTGCCGTGTCATGGTTTGCACACAAAGCTCTGAGGGGAGAACGAACAACTAAAGGCAGCGGCTTTCAGTCTCTGGGACGGCGAACGCTAACTCTCCGGGAGCACCTGACTGGCCAGCTGTGTCCACTCCAACTGCGTCAGGCTGGCCGAGGCGCATCCTCATCCTAACCGAGACGATGGAAACCATAGGTCTTCCAAACTGCCCACTTTGTCACCTGAAGCCTAATCATGACTCTAATCACTGAGCATCCCCAATGCGGAAAATTAGGTTCTGTCACTCACCTCTATCATGTTTTATCTAACAAATATTTGCAGATTACTCGAAGGGAGCAAATCCTTTGAAATTGTGGTGCCCCTCCTACTCTTGACCATGCAATGATCTTTATGTCTGAACACATACTTTTGGCCTTACTGACCACTCTCATTACCTGCCAAACTCCTTTCCTAACACCCATAACCCTCCCATTATTAGAACTTTATTTTCCTTTTGTTCACAGTCTCTAATCCCTTTGCAAATTTCTAAACTCTTTATTAAATACCTAAGATCTTGTTCTTAGGAATTATTCTTCTCCCTTCTTCCTTCCATCTTACTCTTCTCGATACTCAGACACCCAGAAGAGCTTCTGCCCACCCCTTATTAATCACAAATCTTTGCCTCTTTTCATGTAATTTTCTTGACCATGTACCCTTAGCAAACAGCATTTATTGATACGTAGAACATATGAAAACAAGGACATCAGGCTTGGTTATGGGACCTGCCTTGACTAATAAAATGTGAGCACAAGAAAGACGGGGGCTGCTCCCTCTGCCCAGTTCCCAAAGCATGGAGGTCAAAGGGCAGAGTCACAGCTGAACCACAGTCAACACGTATCGTGAGAAATAAGCTTGCATTACTGTAAGCCACTGAAGTTCTCGGATTAACTGTTACCACAGCATAACCTAGAGAAAACTAGTACCTTCTCACGTAGGTTTGTAGTGATAACTAAACATGAACAAGTGAATTGTGACTGGCACTGTGCTAGTGACACAGGAAACATTCATTACATGTGAGCTCGGGTCAAGTTGGCATCATTCCACAGGGATCCGTTTCTTTTTCTCACGTTCTTCAAAGAACAGAACTATGTGTTTTCCAAATAGCAATTCCTGATATGCCTAGAAGAGCGACAGATACTTAATAAACATGTATTAAATAAAGTCAAAGGAAAAGATAACAAAAAGGTAACCCTAAAGGGAGCCATAGTAGAGAGAAGAAGAAGATTTGGAGGGAGGAAGGAAAGAAGAACAATGACGTCACTCCTTTTTACTCAGGCAATATTTACTGAACACTTACCTGTGAGTCAGATGCAGGGATAAGCATAAGGGGACACTGCGAATGAGGCAATCCCACCTTCACTGAGCTGGGGACTAATGAAGAGCGAGCAGCATTTATGTGCCCTCCCTATGGAAAAGTACAGTGGCTCAGAAACACAAGGAGGGGCCAAGAAAGTCTGCTTCAGGTTGTGGCCTCAAGAATGGACGGGAGGGAGGTAGAAGGAGAGAAAAAGTGGATATGGAAAGAATGTTTCAGGCAGAGCAAAGAGCTGATGGTTATTTCCCAGGAAAGATAGATAAAGCCATCTGTCGTCACCAAAACGGGTGGAGGAGTAAAGCTGATCTTTAGGGAGTTGGCCAAGGTCTGATGTCCCCATTACAGACAGCACGTGAGGGAGCTGACTAGGGACCAAGAAAGTTTCCTCGGCACTGTTGCTGGCTTACTGGAAAGCACAGCCGCAGAACGGCAGTGATCTTCCAAACTGGGAGATTTCCTCCACCGGCACTCACGCTGGTTACAGATGCAGGAAGCAGGCAGGTGGCTTGTGCCAGAGTAGCTTCTGATGCCAGATGGTTGTACTGTAGCCAATGAGGAATCCGAATTGTGGATACTGGCAAGGATGCAGCTGCTGCTGTGGACTATGATATCAAAGTTAGAAAGATAAAATGATGGTGGTGGGTGCTTCTACTGATAGATAGGTTTGAACGGACTGGAGGTCTTAATGTAGCTAAAGCAGAGATTTTTTTTTTTTTAATTTAGTTTCCATACAATATCTGATGGAGTTGCTGTCTACTGGCACCATCAGGATATATTAAATACTTCTTTTTGAAAACCACCAAACCCAGGCATGACTTAAGTAATCTAAGAGTCTATTAGTACCTTATTTGCGAGCACTTCCCTTAATTTCAAATGCTTTCACGTTCATTGAAAACAACACATTTGATTGCCATTACGATGTTGTGAAGAATGCAAAACCAGTATTAATATCTTCATTTTATAATTGGAAAAAATTGAGGTTTGGGCAAATTTTTAAACTTGCTTAAAGTCCCAAGGTGAGTTTGTGATGGATTATAATAGAACCCAGCTTACTACTCCTTTGATATGTTTCTCTTAAGCAATCTATACAGAAAAGTCAGAAGCAGAAGCAGATTATCCATATGGCAAAACCCTAGAATATACTAAAATTACCCATCATCTCAAACAAGTTATTTTGTGTGATTCCCAAGCCATAGGCCAATGGCTGGCTGCTTCTGCTCATTCCAGGGAGAATGTGTTGCACCACATTGTATCTTCAGAAGCGATTAATCCACGTCAGCCATAACATCACCTTCTTTGAGGCACTGATTCTGTTTTAATGTCTACACTTATGTTACAAATATTGTTTTAATTTAATCGCTGCAAACTTTAAAGGATGCGTCTATAAGCTAGCAAGATTGAAAGTCCTTGTTCCTTTTGTTTGGGAGAACTTTTTATTCACCCTTGAGAATAAAAATCTATACATTTTATCAAGTTATAAACATATAAATAGAACCAAGGGGTTGGTTCCAGGACCTGAAAATAAATTAATATTCTTATATCCAGTCAGTTGAAAAAAGCTCCAGGCTACGAAATAGATGGTAAATAATTTTCCCATGTGCTTCTAATTTTAAATTAAAATTGAGGTCACATTAAACTGGTGGAAGTCAAAACCAATTTAGTTCCTTTGATCTCAAACTGGGAAATATACACTTCTCCTTATCTTCTTTGTAGCAAATAAATGCTTTTCAGATAAAGCAAAGGCTGCACCACACAGAAATAAGGGGAGAGTATGGAGGCACCACATGTTTCGAAATGCTGGATAAGCTGATTTTGTACAGATTGATTTTACCCTTGCCCATATAGACACTTCTATTAAAGTCATAATTAAATGGAACCCTCATTTAGAGCTGGTTGGACCACCACCTTGATGTGAAATTAAACAAATCACTCAGGCTCCCATTTTTTAGGTTTCCTTGTCTGTAGAGTAAGTGTAATTTATTTGCCTTGACCAACTCATAGGTCCTAAAAATTAAATGATTTGCTCAAGATTTTGTTGCTAGTAAGAGCTGAAAACTTTTAAGCCATGTCTCCTGAAATCGATGCCTCCTCTTTCAACAACAGGTTACAGCACAGTTGTTTCTGCAATCAGTTTGTATTCATCTTCGAACGATACATTTTAGAGTACTACAGTAGCCTCTCTTAAAATGTGGTCAAACTTCCTATATCTGCAGTGAGAGGAGAGACAAAGAACACAGATGATCCTAAATAATGTATCAGCGAAAAAAAAAAAGAAGAAAAAACCAAACCATTTCATTTCAGAGTGCAAGATTCTTTGCAGCACTAAAAGATTTGTATAGCAATGCTTTACTTAGTCTCCTATTAATACTCAGATTGTACCTCCTAATCACATACCAATGCTGACACTCACAATAGCCCCCTAAGAGCAAGGCTACACAAAATTTACATTAAATTTTCACATCTTAAATAGGGTAACTGTGGTTTCCAAATGTCAAAGTTGCTCAATGACTTTTAGCTATGAAATAAAACTGGTCATTGAAAAGAGACACATAGACACATTCACACGTAACATTTCTAGGTTCTGCTCCTTCCTCTTCAGTTTCAGTGTCTTAAACTAAGCCTTCTTCACTTATCATCCGGATCACTGAAACGTCACTCTAATCTCTGATCTTCCCACTCTCCAGTCTTTACTCCACAAGACTATCAGAGTGATCCTTCTAATATGCTCCCTGGACTGTCATTTTTCTGCTCTATAGCCTTCACCAGCGCTTCAGTTTTCAGAGTAAAGGAAAAATCCCTTACCTCAACCTCGAGGTCCTAAGACTTAGCCTCTGCCCTTTCTTTCACTCCAGGCTCCTCTGCTATCCTTATAAAGCTAATTATAAGCACCCAGGACCGAGACAGTTCCGCGTCTCTGTGAATTCCCTCACCTAGGACCCTGTCCTGCCCCTCACTGGTACAGCCCAGCTCACCGGTACCAGCAGCTTTGCTCAGGCATTTCTTTACCCCTCAGTCAATCAGATGTCTCCTGTGTGTTCTCAGCACATCCTCTGAAGAGTCATAGTCTCTCAGTCAGTAATCTAGGCTTCAATCCATGTTCTACACGGCGATTTAGGGTGTTGTTTTTAAAATGTAAACCTAATCATATTACTAAAAACAGTCCAAATTTGCTTCCTGAATTCTGGACGACAGCTCCCATGGGTGCTAACTGAGCTTGTCCAGCCCACGCCTGCAGCCTTATCTCCCTGGCGCCATTCTTGTTCCCACCCACGATACCAGCCACCACAGTTAAGGGTGGGGGAAGAAACCCTGGGCTCTTACCCAGCTTGAGCACCTTCTCTTCTCTTGTCTCAAGCGCCCTTCCCACCTCTTATGTCTTCACTCGTCTCTAGGTCTCACCTCACACAACACTTCCTCCAAGAGTCATTCCTCCCACCCATTTATAAGACAGTTTTTAAGACAGGGACCCCTGGAACATCTCAAAAGATTTGTTCTCTCTCCTTATGGAAGAGATATTAAATTAATTGGGCTTATTTGTCATAGGGAGGATTGTCAAATAAGAAGTTAATACTAAGCCTTCTTTATGCTGTATTTATATAGGTATATGAATGTTGCAGAAATTGTGTGAAATTCCTAGAAATTTGATATGTCCTAGCATAATCTTAAAATGTTATATGCCACAGAAACAACCGAACTTCCTTGTCAATAATGAACTCTCATCAGATGTTTAACTATGGGCATTTTTTTTTTTTATTGAGGTAATAGTGGTTTATAACACTATGTAGATTTCAGGTGTACATCATTATAATTTGACTTCCATACACATTACATTGTGCTCACCACCAAAAGTCAAGTTTCCATCAGTCATCACACAAATGACCCTCTTTACCCCTTTAACACTCCTCCCACCCCCCTTCTCCTTTGGTAACCACCATTCTGTTCTCTTTATCTACATGGTTGTTTATTTATCTTCCACATACGAGTGGAATCATACCGTATTTGTCTTTCTTCATCTGACTTATTTCACTTAGCCTAATACCCTCAAGGTCCATCTACATTGTTGCAAATGGTAATATTTCATCTTTTTATGGCTGAGTAGTATTCCATTGTGTGTGTGTGTGTGTGTGTATATCTTCTTCTACTATACTTTTGTATTCTTCGGATATATACCCAGAAGTGAAATAGCTGGATAACGTGGTAGTTCTAGTCTTAATTTTTTGAGAACCCTTCATACTGTTTTCCATAGTGGCTGCACCAGTTTGCATTCCCACCAGCAATGTATGAGTGTTCCCTTTTCTCCACATCCTCTCCAACATTTGTTATTTCTTGTCTTTTCAATAATAGCCTTTCTAACAGGTGTGAGTTGGTATTTCATCATGGTCTTGATTTGCATTTCCCTAAAAATTAGTGATGTTGAACATCTTTTCATTTGCCTGTTAGCCATCTTCTTTGGAAAAATGTCTGTTCATATCCTCTATTTTTTAATTGGGTTGTTTGTTTTACTGTTGTTGAGTCATATGAGTTGTTTATATATTTTGCATACTAACCCCTTATATATTTTGCATACTAACCCCTAGCAATGATAGCAACTATCTTCTCCCAATTATTAGGTTATGTTTTCATTTTGTTGATGATTTTTTTTGGTATGCAGAAGCTTTTTAGTTTGATGTAGTGCCATTTGTTCACCTTTTCTTTTCTTTCCCTTGTGTGAGGAGACATGATATTCAAAAATACACTGCTAAGACTGATATCAAAGAATGCACTATGTTTTCCTCTATAAGTTTTGTGGTTTCAGGTCTTATATTCAAGTCTTTGATTTATCTTGAGTTAATTTTTGTATACAGTGTGAGATAATGCTCTACCTGCTTTCTTTTGCATGTGGCTGCCCAGTATTCCCACAGAATTTATTTAAGAGACTTTCCTTTCTCCATTCTATTTTCTTGACTCTTTGTCAAAAATTAGCTGTCCATAGATGGGTGGGTCTTTTTCTGGACTCTCAATTTTGTTCCACTGATCTGTGTATCCGTTTTTCTGCCAGTACCACACTGTTTTGATTACTATAACTTAGTAGTATATTTTGAAATCAGGGAGTGTGATAGTTCCAGCTTTGTTCTTTTTTCTCAAGATTGGTTTGGCTTTTCAGGGTCTTTTGTCATTCCACGTAAATTTTAGGATTCTTTGTTCTATTTCCATAAAAACTGTCATTGGCATTTTGACAGGGATTGCACTGCATCTGTAAATTGACTTAGCTAACACAGACATTTTGACTATGCTAATTATTCCAATTTGTGAGCATGGAATATCTTTCCATTTCTTTCAATCTTCTTCAATTTCTTTCAACAATGTTTTATAGTTTTCAGTGTAAAGGCTTTTCACCTCCTTGGTTAAATTTATTCCTAAGTATTCTTTTCGTTGCAATTACAAATGAGATTATTTTCTTGATTTCTCTTTCTGCTGGCTTGTTATTAGTGTACAGAAATGCAGTTTCTGATTTTTGTATGTTGATTTTGTACTCTGCAACCTTACTGTATCCATTTATTATTTCTAGTAGTTTTTTGGTAGATTCCTTAGGGTTTTCTATATACAAAATCATGACATCCACAAATAGTGACAGTTTCACTTCTTCCTTTCCAATCTGGATGCCTTTTAATTCTTTTTCTTGCCTAATTGCTCTGGGTAGGACTTCTAATGCTAAGAGTGGCAAGAGTGGGCATCCTTGTCTTGTTTCTACTCTTATAGGGATAGTTTTCAGTTTTTTACCATTAAGTGTGATGTTACCTGGGATTCTGTCATATATGGCCTTTATTATGTTGAGGTACTTTCCTTCTATAACCATTTCATTGATAGTTTTTATCATAAATGTCTGTTGAATCTTGTCAAATGTTTTCTCTGCATCTATTGAGATGATCAAATGATTTTTATTCTTCACTGTGCTAACGTGGTGTATCATGTTGATTCATTTGTGGATGTTGAACTATCCTTGAATTCTTGGGATAAAGGGATTCTTCATGACTCATTTTGAGGCCAACATCATTCTAATACCTAAACCAGACAAGGACAATACAAAAAAAAGAAAATAGCTGGCGAATATCACTGATGATCATAGATGCAAAAATCCTCAGGAAAATATTAACAAACTGAATTAAAGAATACATTAAAAGGATCATACGCTACGGCCATTTTTAAGTCTTTGTCATTTACAGAGAATTATCGTTTTACTTTGATGTTTTTGCAAAAATGTTTGCAAAACTGCTTCATCTTCAAGGAGGCTTATGAATAGCACAATAGAATACACGTTTCTGATAACTTTAAGATCATAAAACGGAACTAAGAATTTCCAAAACTAATGTAAAAACTGGATTCAAGAAGAACAAGAATTAACAACATGGGACTGAATGACCTGATGAGAATGATTATAATTTTTGACTTTTTGTGTGGAATATTGCTAGTTCTTTAGTGTTTTGTTTTTTCAGATTTAAGGAAACTTTTTCTCTTGAGATACGTATGACTTAGAGCAATTTGGTAGAGTGTACCTTTGTGAATGAGGATGAAACAATTACTTTTTCTCCATACCTGATACCTACAGAATTTGGAAACTTAGTGAATATTCTTTATGACAATATAGTCATTTGCATAAGTTTGATAAAAAACTGTTCTCCTTGTAACAGAACACAATTGGAAATATTGGTTATATTACCAAGGCTTTGACTGGATGTCATATTTGAGAATGATGTGCATAAAATCTGATATGCCAGACAGCTTTAAGGAACTAAGGTTGACTTTGTGGAGCCAAAAAACACCAGATCATCCTTGGAGAACACAGCCTGGACCTGACTTATGGGGTTCCCAGTAGCCTTACCAAGTGAGTAAGAAAGGTCAATTGCTGGCAGGCTCAGGAACCTCAGGACATTCTGAGGACCTCAAGAAAAGAGGAATTAAATCAGATCCACAGGGATTGCAGGCAAAATCGGATGGTGAGTCTCTGGCTTCGCTTCCTATCCTTAAGAGGTATTTTAAAGTCCAGATTCCTTATTAAAAGTTCCAGCAGGGGCGAGCCCAGTGGCATAGCGGTTAAGTTCATACGTTCTGCTTCAGCAGCCCAGGGTTCGCTGGTTCA
Source organism: Equus quagga (assembly GCF_021613505.1). Taxonomy (NCBI): domain Eukaryota; kingdom Metazoa; phylum Chordata; class Mammalia; order Perissodactyla; family Equidae; genus Equus; species Equus quagga. The sequence goes on along the minus strand of NC_060268.1, from coordinate 3,770,549 downwards.
GATCCCAGGTGTGGACCCATGCACCACTTATCAAGCCATGCTGTGGCAGGTATCCCACATATAAAACAGAGGAAGATGGGCGTGGATGTTAGCTCAGGGCCAGCCTTCCTCAGCAAAAAGAGGAGGATTGGCAGCAGATGTTAGCTCAGGGCTAATCTTCCTCAAAAAAAAAAAGTTCCAGCAAAGCAGATTAAAAAAGTCAATCACTATCCTTGTTGCCTTTATGTAAATAACCACGCTAAGTTTATTGAAACTAGACTTCTTTTACAAACAAATTAGTCTTACTTTGAATATCTTTAGTAGAAGTGGGGGTAATTTTGTAGAGAAAAATTATGTTTTACCTTGTGTGGATATCAGATTCTAGTCCTATTAACTCTAGTCCTGTTAATTGTCTCTGAGATTTTGTTTTCTACCTATAAACTGAACTGGATTCTTGAATTCTTCTAGTTTCCTCCAATATTTGGCTACAACTCTCCAAACTAATGTTTCCAATTTTCTCCCATCTTTCTGACTTAGAATCACTGAGAACCAAAACTGCCCTTTCCTCATATCTCTGCAAAGTGAAGCTGAATAACTTTGAAATAAACTTCAGAGAAATTAACACAACAGCTCATAAATGGACAACCTCTGTGCCTGTTGCTGTGTAGCCACTCAGAAGTTTACCTGAACATCTGTTGACATTATCAGAGATGTTTCAAACTGCAAAACATGTTGCCACCCTGACATCTAGAAATCTTCTTGACTGGCTGCCCCCCGGGCTCAGAAACTGGTGTATAGTCTCTAATCATTAACTTTTGTTTTTGTTTCCACAGAATTCCTCTTATTAACTACCTGATTTCTCACACAATGCAGGCCTAACTTCGGGGCCCCACCTGTAAGACATCTCCTGAAAGGAGAAACAACTATTGTGCTAAACTAACCTACTTTCAAAACTGAGAGTGATTCAATGAGATATGGAACAACGTATCAACTCAGCTTCTGGATTGTGAAACTTCTTATTTGAGTGAAGGGGAGCAGAATTTTCCCACCCCGAAATATGTCTCTTTGGCATAAGGATTATCTTGAGCTGGTTATTTTTAAGAAACTGAAGACACAACAAAAGCTCTGAGAACCAAGTAGAAATTACCCTTTTGAAAGAGACATTCACATTTATAAGGGAAATCTCCACTTGTAAGTGTGTCTCCCCAGCAGTACCAAGAAAAGAAGATGACTCTAAATCTCTAGAAACTCTTATCAGTGGTGAAGGCAAGGACTTAAATCTGCTCAACAACCCTACCCTTGTTTACTGTGCTTTGCCTGGTAACCTCCCATAGCTGACTCCCCACCTCCAACATCTTCTTTTGTCTTTAGCTGAAGATGGTATTTAAGGTGATGGCTGTGGCCATTTCAGAGAATTACTCAGTTTTCCTGAGTATCTCCTATGTACACAGAAGGTATACATATTATTAAACTTCTGCTTGTTTTTCTCTTGTTAATCTGTCTTTTTATTACAGGGGATGCTCAGCCGAGAACCTACAAGGGTAGAAGGAAAATTACCTTCCTCCCAGAAAATGCCCTGTTTTAATCTCTCCTGTACTGTGGATTTGTATATCCTATTATATATTAGACATCTCCAAGCTATGAAACTTAATATGCCCAAAAATGAAGTCATAATCTTCCCCACAAACTTTCTTATCATCCATTCTTCCCTACAGCAATGAAGGGTGCCGCGATTCATTCCATCCCAGAAACATAATTACATGCCTGAAGCCTCTCCCCCATAGGAACATTAAACTAACCATAACTCCTCTTAATTCTCAAATATATCCTCCTGACATCACCCTCACTGCCACTCCCATAGCCTGGCTACCATTGTCTAGTACCCAGATTACTACTCCTAACTGATCCCTCTCTTTCTAATTTTGTTCCCTCTGCTCCAATCTACACATGCCAGTCATGGGAATCACTGCAAAAGGCAAAACGCATCATGTCACTCTCCTTTATGAAATCCTCCAATGGCCCCACATTTCCCTCAGAATGCAAGCCTGGGCCCTCCAGGACCAGTTTAACTGACCCCATCTTATCCAAAGAGTAATTAAGAGTGGTTTTTCAGGAACAGAGATCCCTTGTCCAGTTCAGGTGAGTTGAGACCACCAACCCATCAACTGGGTCTGCACAAATGCCTGATAAGTGACCTTTTTGACATCAAAGAGCTGAAAACTCCACTCTCACATCATATTAACACCACCGTTTTGTGAACATGATTCCTATGAAGAGCCATGAAGTTTGACAATGCTTACTCAGATCATCAATTACCCCACTCATCCTCACCTCCAATCATCTATCTCCACACTTCAGACTACCCTGCCCTTCACCCCATAAACTTTGCCCCAAGTCCTGGACCAGGGAGACAGATCTGAGAGCATCTCTCTCCTGTCTCCTCGTAGGTCAACCTCACAAATAAAGCTATCTTTCTTTTCCCAAAGGCTGATGCCATAATAATTGGCTTTTTTAATGTGCATCGGGTAGGAGAACCCCAATTTTGTGCAGTAACAAGAATAAAGTGCGAACTTACTGGTATAGCTTAAAAGGTCCTTTGTAGACTGATGACTACTTTCCTTTCCAGCTTCATCTCATGTTGATTTTCTCTTTCACATTCAAAAAAACATCCACAATGAACTTCTTAACGTTCCCTGAATTTGTCCTGCGTTTTCTGGCTTCTTCAGCTTGACATTGGTTCTCTTCTCTGTCTAGAACACTCTTTTCTTTCCTCCCTTCCCCAAACTTTACCCCCATCTGGACAACGTCACTCATCTTCCAGGTGTTAGTTCAACATCAGGTGCTCAGACTTTGGACTCAGCCCATGTTTGAATCAGGACTCTATCATTTCTCACTGTGTAACCCTAAGACAGCTGTTCAACCTCCAATTCACACTCACCTCATCTTTAAAATGAGGATAATGGAAATATTCGTCTCATAGATCTATGTAAACATGAAATGAAATAATGCTTGTAAAGTGGCTGGCACGCTGCTTGGCACATATTAATTGAAAATATTATGCTGCTGGGAAGCCTCCACTGACCCTAGAAACATTTTGGGTCAGCATCCTAAGTGCTCTCATCATGCCCTCTCCTGCTCCTATCACCGTCCCCATTACATGGAATGACTAGGTCTTTCATTCCTGTATCTCCCACTCTACGAAAGCTGTTTGAGGGTCAGGACTATTTCCATTTTATTTATTGTTGAATTGCTGACATCTGGCACAGAGACAAGCCTATAATAGCACCAGTTAAAGATTAGTTCAATAAAGAACAGGGGCTTTAGAATGAAAAAAAAAACTCTAACTGCATGGGCTGTGTACTTTTCAAAGCACCACGCTGCTTCCTGAAGGAATGATAACCATAATGTGTGCATGTGTGCAAATTAAACCATTCAGGAACAATGTGCACCTAACCAGTCAATGGATCTCTTAAAAAGAAAATAAGGTACATGTCTCTTGGAATGTAATTTGGAAAACGTGAGTATAGTTTGACACAGTATTCCTCCCCTGAGAATTCATTTTAAGAAATATTCTGAAAGAAAGAAGCCAAATGCATCAAGATGTTTATTGTATTATTTCTCAAAAAAGAAGGGAAAAACTAGAAACTATATTCAAAACAAAGAGCTAGTTCAGTGTATTATGACAGATATGTAGTCCCTAAAATTAAATTTATGCCCATATCATAGGCATTTTTATGATATTATTTAATACCAAGTAAAAAGCACATTTTATATATACTGATTTCAATTATGTAGAAGTGACATTTATATTAAGATAAGAATATGAATAAGTGATAATTTATTAGTTGTATAATTGTGAATACTTTTTAATAAATTCTATGAAATATGCATATTTGTTATAATCTCTGTCCATTTTTTAAGTTCCCCAAATGTAAAAACTAGTCCTAAAAGTTTATTAATATTATCTGTTCTGCAAAACCTGTTGCTTGTGAGCCTGGTCTCCAGGAGACAAAAGGGTTTTTTCACCTTTTATAAACCATATTTTGTACTATATTTTGTTAAATGAATTGGTCACCTCTGTATCTCATGTTTAAACCAAAGATTTCAGTTGGAAAGACTGACGTCAACAGCAATTAATGTGACTTTGTGAGTTGTTCAGCCACAGTTTAGACAGCATGAAAACTATTTTTGTTTTTTGATTTTGTGACAAAAGAAGAATATGTAGGATGGTAGGTAAAAGGCACACTGTTCTCAGTTTCTTCCATCTGAATCATTATTATGTTCGGATCCTTTCACTTAATCATTTTCAAAAGACGCGATTAAGGTGAAGGAAAATTGAATTTAAGGACGGATTCTGAAACCATATCACAGGTCCTCACTTACTAAACCATGTGACCTTAGGCAAGTTACTTAACATCTCTGTGCTTCAAATTCCTTCTCTGGATTATTTTTATGGGTAATAATAATGCCTACCTAATAGAGTGGCTGTGGGCATTAAATGTGTTTATAGATCGAAAATACTTAGAACAGTAACAGGCACACAGTAACACATAAATATTATTAGCATAATTATCACTCAACTTTCATCAGCTTATCTTGAAGTTGACCTTAGGCGGGTCACTTATTTTTCTGAGCATCAGATTCCTCACTAATAAAATGAGACAAATACCCAAATTATAAGTTTTAGACAGGATTAAGTGAGACATATAACAGAATTCAATGCAATATCATCAATTCATCCTCTCCTAAATTTTTATGGCCTGGTGTAGTATCAAACAGAATCAAAGGCTTACAAATAATAATAATTCGTATTAATTTTATTAATAAAATAGTTCTCAAGGGGACATGAAGTTAATTTATACAAAATAACTTCAACAGACCAAATGTCATGAGTTGTCATTATCCCTTACATATTAAATCTATTCTGATGCCAGCATGCAAACACCTTTCTCCAAGAATATAAATAATATCCTGTAGAGTTCTGTGGTCATTATTTGACTTAAACCTATCTTCACAGAAAACAATTAACGCCCCAAATCCAATGATCCTTGAAATGAGAAGTGTAAATTTTTGTAATCTTGCAACTCAAACTTTCAGGAGCAATAACGCCCTTAAGTGTGGATTTTGTGTCAAGAAAAACATCCATGCCTTGTTGTCACCTTCTAGACAGGGTAGGTTTCAGACAGAGCAGTACGTGAGATATTCAAGAACACCATACCGTGGAAAGGTATGAATTTAGAAAAGATAAAAATAGACACACCTGATGCAAGACCTAATCTACGGGAATAAAGGTCAGACGCTCAGCCTATTGACAAAATATTGCAGGCACCAGCAAATCTTCATTCAAAAAGTTATCCTCTTTAAAATTCTCAATGAGCAAGTAAGAGGAAGCATGATAAGTGAGAACATTTTTCAAAACGCTGCTGAGGGAATAAGGCTTGCCAGTAACAACAATAATTTCTTACAACATGAATATCTTATTACTACATCTGATCTTTTCATAGTAATATAGTACTTTCAAGCATTTTGTTCCCCCTAGACTCAAAAACTCCTAAAACAAAGACATCTTCCTAAAGGTATAACTTGAACCTAAAAATATAACATAAAATATTAAACTTACCATTAAAGCAACAACTTCTAAGTATAATTGTTAAGAAAATATATGAAACCACAATGCAGTCTAACCTGCCTTCACTGAATACAAATGAAGGAGACGGCTTTTGTTGGTTTCTAGGTTTGAATCAATCATCAGAGTAAAATCTACTAACACTGTTGTGAGGCTAGAGATAGCTACATCAATTGAAGATATCATTGAAGATATCTTGTGTCCAGAAACCAGCATTAAAAAATGAACGTGTACATGGGTAAACTCAACGACTTCCAGCAACTAAAAAAATGGAAGTATTTACAATGTACTAAGTTTCATGATATGCATTGTACATGTCTTGTCTCATTTCAATCTACAAAACAAGTTTATGAAATCTAGTATTATATCCACATTTCATATGTAAGGAAACAAGGTCTCATAAAACATACCTGTCCACTTGGATGACTTGCCCAAGATCACTGAGCTGGATGAGCGTCTGAACAGCATTCAAATCCAAGTGGAACAACTCCAGAACTTCTAACTCTAGCCACTAGGATGGTGGTTAAGATGCCCATAGTAAAAAATTTGGTATAAAAAAACGTTAATTTTATGGATAAACTAACTTTGGGCAGTAAATTATTTTCCATAACTGGGATAAATGTCAATAAAAGAAAACTAATTTGAGAGAAATATCTAAACATTTTGAGACAAAATTACTTCTCTTTTACGGTTTAGTTCCCTCAGGAATAGCATAGGCAAATGGTCACTTAAAATAACTAGTATAAAGTATAATTTTAAGTAATTTTCTAAGAATAACATCCCTGTGAAGACTTTAAGGAAAACATTTTTGAAGGTTAAAAAATTCCAGAGCAAGGTCACTCCACTCTACCTCCAAGAAATCAAAATTCAGTATATTTTAAAGGAGTGTAGCTCTGCACAAAAATGCCCTCAAGTAGTAATATTACATGAAACATAAACCAGTGTGAAGTCACCACAGAAAACGTTATCCAAATTTTGACTGCAAGACAGTTTCAGAAAGGGCAAAATGTCAGATTCCACATGTGGTCTACATAATCCTAAATGCTGGCTGGTCTCATTGCATTGTTCTTCCTGAATGAACTATCATGCTAATTGCATAGCTCTGTTCCCACAGGGCCTTTGGCGAGGCAAACAGCATCGCTCAGATGAAATGTCTGTGCGGGTACCCAAGGAGATGAAATGACACAATCTGATTCTTTTGCCTACTGCCTCCTTTGTCATCATCATTCTCAATCAAATCCTGCCAGGCTTTGAACGTGTGATTATGGTCTTCAAAGCTACAACTGAGTCAAAGAAGTCGGCCTAATGATGCCTAACACAAAACATTTAGATGAAGTCCCTGACATCCTGAGGCAGAAACGCTCAGGGAAGAAATCCGTGCCAATAAATCTGTACGCATCCACAAAAGAGGTCTGTGCTTATGGATGTGTGTGCAGACACATCATTTCCAGATATCAACATAAAATCCATTTTACAGTTGAAATCATTCCAAATACATTTAATTTGAGCAATAGGAGTGAGGGGCAGAGAGGATTCAAAGGAAGATGATAAATTAGAATTCGAGTTCAGCTATGAGAGAACTTAGCGACAAACGGTAGCTACAGTGATTCCAGCACCTGAAACAAGACTTTCTCTCAGTGCTTCCTTGAAGAGGGAACTGGGTCTACCTACGGCAAATATTCATCAGAAGCCCACCATGTGCGAGGCTCTTTGGTACCTGCAATCCCCAACGCTAGGTAGAGCAGGAATCCCAAATCTCCCAAACTATTTCACCCTCGGCTGTATTCAGCCTGATTTTGCAGTTACTCAGGCTACATTCCCAAGGTGGTCCTGGTCTCCACTCTTTCTCTCACGCCCACAGCCAGTCCAATAACCAATCCTGTTAGACCCCACTTTCAAAATAGGAAGTAGAATCTTCACACCAGCTCTTATCCTAGTCCAAACCATGTCCTCTTTCTCTTTAACTAGAAGGCAAATGCCTTCTAATGGGCCTCTCTCAGCCAAATTCAATCCTTTTCAGTCTATTCTACACCCAGCAACCTGTGATCCTCCTAAACCTATGATAGATGATCTCATATGTCTATTCGGACCCTATGGTCCCAACTGCATTCAGTTAAAATATATTCTAACGTATTTAAGGGTCTTCATTACATACTTAATGCATTTAATGATCTTCAAGGCTCACATGACTGACCGTGGTAACCCCTCTAGTCTCACCTTCTATTACTTTCTCCAGTTGCGTGGAATCCCTCGGTATTCCTTGAACATACCAGGCACGCTCCTACACCAGGCTCTCGGTCCTCAGAGTTCGCTCAGCCTGGGATGCTCTGTTCTCACTTCCTCCCGCATTTTAGGTTTCTGAGGAAAAGTCACAACAGGAAGTCTTCCCTGGTCACTGTCTTTAAATAGGAAACTCCTGCCATTGTCCTCTGTCTTCTCATCTTAATTTATATTCTTTGTAGCACTACTACCACCTGAATAATATATATATGTGTAAATTTTGTGTACAGATAGACATAGACATAAATTTATGATCCATTTCACCCCACCAGAAAGAAGACTCCATGAGACCAGCTACCCTTGTCTTTTGAGGATGTCACTCAGTTAAAAATTTGACGAACAAACATTATTAAGCACTACTGCTGCCACCACCGTGCATCATCCCCCTCAAAGTACTTCACCCTCTGATCTCCCAGGCCTGGACATGCATAAATCCGTTCTCTGTCCCTCAACTCCTTCCCTTTTGAATACAACTAAGAGAGCAATACATTTCTCCAAAATTTTGTCTAAGTGATTAACCCTCTTTCCTTTCACAATCACCCATGGTGGCCAGTCGGCTTCGTATTTTTACCTCAAACCACTGCAAAGCTGAGTTCTACTCAACTATATTGTGACTCCACTCATTATGATCATATATAATCTCTTCGATTTTGAATAAAAATGTCACTTTCATCCTTCTTCTGTTTAAAACTTCTATGGTATTTGTATACTGTTCTATATTTCTAGGCCTTTCCCGGTTCAATGTCTACCATTCTGAGTGCTGCTTCTCAGTCTCATTCAAGGACTGCTCCAGCATCACCAATCCATTGAAATGCTAATATCCCCTAAGACTCTAGTTTGACTATTTTCTCAGTTGAAACACTCTTCCTGGAAAATCTCAGCTATCTGCACAGCTTCGACTCCCAAACACCCTTTTACTGACCCTTCATTCTGAGCTCCTTGAGAAAAGGGGCCATATCCTACTTATTATGGACTCACTAGCTTTAAGCATAGTACTTAGACAGAATGGATGGTAAGTGAATATTTGCTGAATGAATGATGACTCCCAAGTCAACGTGTAACTCTAAAACAGACCTCTCCCTAGATTTCTAGAGCCACAGCTCTCTCCACCTGCTGAGTATGCTCACTTGACTCTGAGTGTCCTTGAACATTTAAGACACAACATGTTCAAAACAAGCCATATATTTCCCCATTTCTTCTTCCCTCACCCTTAAATTTAACCCCAAATGGCCCTCTTGTTCTACATTCTACATCAGGAGAAATGAAATCCACACAAGCCAAGCATTTGAGAATCACTTCTCCTCTCTAACCGGGCAGATCCAGTTTTCAGCTTCCATAGGTTCTTTCTTTCCATTGTATCTTCAGTGAGTCCTCCCTCATTTAACACCAACACGAATATGTCAATTCACATCCTTAGTCATTGCAGTAAAGCTGGTAAGAAATAATAAGTGTCCTCCTTGCCTTCAGTTAGACCCTAATAGTCTTCCACATGGCTGCCTTTTATGTTGTTATGGTTGCTACAGTTTTTTAAGGTAAAACTGACTATGTCATATTAATTGTTAAAAATCTGCAAAGCCTTCCTATATCCCTCTAGAATGTGTATAAATCTATTTTTAGCATATCACAGAGAACCCCACATCATAAGGGCCCACCTCTTCTTCAGCTATCTCCTGCACCTCTTTCCTGCTCTCTCACCCATCACATCCATCTACTTTCCAGTAGTTTTTCCCACTTACGTCCTCCAAAGGCTGACTCATTGCACATGCTGGTCCTCCTGCCTGAAATACACTCTCCCCCTCAATCCTACTGATGCTCTTATGAAGACTCACTCAAACACCATTTCTCCTAAGAAGGTTTCCTGTCTCGTGCTATCACCATACCCTCTGTGCATTTCTCTCATTGCACATATCACTAAGGTCACAGCATATGCCCAATCGAGGCAGGAGAACCACATCTCTGCTTTACAACCAAATAGACAGAGCTTAGGAGAACTTACATCTAGAAAGAAAATATCAAATACTTCTTGAGTAAACAAGTTTGCAATTATTTCTTTACTTTTCTGTCTCTCCTACTCGAGTAACTCCTCAATGGCAAGAAGAAATATTCATCTCATTATTCCCAATGAATGAAACACTACAGGCATTCAATTTTTTTGTTTTATTCATTCAACTAAGAAATTAAAAATATGTATACATATGCATGCATCCAATGCAAATTAAATACATCTAATCTTGACATACTTGGAATCAAGCCAACAAGTCCACAGTCTAATCTGGGATACCAACCACTACCTGCTGCCTATATCACCATGCCTAGTCTAAAGAATAAAACAGGTCCCTCAGCCAAGTCTATGCCACAGCATGATCAACCATTTCCTCACTTATATTATCAACTCCGCCCCCTGTGGGGAGTTGTAATCCCTGATTCAATGAATGCTTCTAGAGATGTTTCACCATTTCTACTTACTTGATTCTAAGTGCAAATGTGACTATAAAAGGTAGACTAATGAAACTACTATCTTGAGAGTCCAAGTATAAGAGAAAAAAGGGAAGTGGGAGAGAAACTCCAGAGGAGGAAAGTGATACTGAATGGAAGGAGCATTCCAATAGAGTTGAATGATGACTCAGAGTTCAAAAGTCCAGACCACTGTCAACAACAGATCAAGAGAAAGATTGATAGGCAGTGGCTATCCTCCAGCAAGTTATCTGTCATCATAAGGATTTAATCCTTCTTCAAAACAATTGGGTTGAACATTGTGATAACCCTACAAACTGAGATGAAATAATCAGAAAGTTTTACTGTAATACTTCATTCCCAAGTAACAACTTTAGCTAAGGTTCTCAGGTACTTTACACAAAATGCCATTTTAGAAGTACATAGATTCATTTACCAGTCCATTAGTCTATCTAACTTATTTGAAGGAGAGAAGGAGAGGTGAAGACAGGAGAGAAGATAGAGAAAAGAATTTGTGGATGAGAACAATCGAGAACGCAAGGAGTGAAAAGTGAGGTAGGGTGCCATAGTGTTTAATTACCTTATTCCCAACTGTGACAGGAAAGCAGGAAAAAGTGCGAATTGGGCTAAAATCAGGAAGGGAGGAGCTCCTCTCCTAGGAGGAACTGTTCTCACAGATTTGGACTACTTTATTTCTGAACAGACAATGCACGCTGGAGACACGCTGCCTAGATTTGAATCCTGGGTCTGCCACTTATCTTGGTGACCTTGGGCAGTTTGTTACTTTCTCCCTACTCGGTCCCCTCACCAGTAAAATGGGGATTGTGGTGGTACTTATCTCATTGGATGCTTAAAAGAGTTAAATAAATCAATACTCTCAAGGCACTTAGAACAGGAGCTGGTACATAATAAGCTCTACAGAACTATGTGTGTTAAATAAACATGTATGCATTTTTAAAATTTTTTTATTGAGTTCATAATAGTTTACATCAATGTGAGATTTCAGTTCTACATTATGTCTTGACTGTCACCACATAAGATTAAAAATAACAAATGTTGGAGAAGATATGGAGAGAAGGGAACCCTCACACACTGCTGGGGGGAATGCAAACTGGAGCAACCACTATGGAAAACAGTATGGAGATTCCTCAAAAAACTAAAACTAGACCCACCATGTATGCATTTTAAGATAACAAAATGAGCTCAAAAACACGACTTTCCAACAGAGGAAAAACAGACAAGAACCTCCATCCAGAAGCCATTTCAAAGGAGGGCTCAGAGAGAGCTTCAGCTCCCTTTCATTCTCCATCACATATAACTGAATCGAAAGTCCACCTTTTCTCCACCTCATACACGTTGCTGGGCAAACAGCTTCATACCCTTCTTTCCATATAAACTGTGTCCCTAAACCGATATCATACAGAAGTCCTAAAGGCCTCAAGGCCACAACGCCTACACATCTACAGTATATCATAAACATTGTAAATTCTATACTCCAACCTCTGTTAACTATAAAAGGTTGACTCCGCAAATTTCACATCCAGAAGATTTCCATGTGGGGTGAATTATTTGCATATTCCTCAGGATTACTACTTAATAATATTTTTAAAAATAGAAAAACGATTTAGTTTGTTATGAGTTCAGACCCGAGATTGATTGACGGGGTTCAAACCCCAGCTGTTGTTTACTGGTTATGGCCCTGGAACTTCACCTGTCTCTGCCTCCTTTTCCTCATAGAGAAAACAGGATAACAACAGTGCAGGTCCCTACACATGTGTGTGAAGCACTTGGCATATTCCTGGCAAACAGTAAATGCTAGGTGAGCTTCTGCTGTTATCATTGTTATTGTTATTCTGGATAAAGCACAATGACTACACTCCTTCCCTCTGCTGCTGATAAATCACATTCTGCTCCTAAAGGAACAGGCAAATTGATCATGGATTCTATGCATGTTCATGTGTTTTAAATTCTGTTCATGAACAAAAGACGAAAAGGAAAATATCTTAAAGCACTATATTATACCATGGTAATAAGATGCCTATTAAAAGTTGGAAAAATATTTAAGGAGCAGACTGTTTGAGCATCTCTGGTACTTCTTGTCAATCACTATAAAAATGATACAGAAATAACTACCAGTCACCATTTTGGGACAGGCACATGCAAATCCCTCATTTCTCTAAGCCTGTCAGGTTTGCTGCAGGGAGGCTAACGATGTCAGTGCAAAATGCAATTTATTCCCAATAATTCCTCAATACTTATCTCTTAAAAGTAGTTTAATAAGCAAGGGAATAGCATCTTAGTTACTGAAATAAAACCCCACATCTTTTTATCACCAGCCATTCAAAACATAAGAAAAAAAGCAAGTACCAACTGTTAACCTACAGGATGGAAGCTCTTAATCTCTACTTAAAAGCTCTGCTGTGCACATAAAAACATCAAGAAGTCATAATTTGACTGGCAGTTCCTTTATGTAATAATAATCTTTTTTAGTGGAATAACAAAAATGTTTTTACTTTTTCATTTTACCCACAAAGATAAACTTGGGGACAACCAGCGTTAAAAAACGAAATGGTTTTGCTTCTCCAACTCTTCTTCATTCAAGTGGAAAAAAACTTTTTGTGAGGGAAACTGATTAAATGAGTCTTTTTTTTCCAATGCGGTAATTGCTGAACGCTCATAACCAAGTGCTCTCCTTGTTGGGTATAATTTACATAGTGAAAAGGAGGAAATGAGCCATTAAAAGGTCATTCAGTGGATCAGAGTGGAGAGCAGGTGAGTTTTCTCACGGCTAATTTTAAATTGCTTTATTAGAGCATCTATACACAGGCAGTAAGAATTATAAAGACATGTTTTCCTATGAAAAGAATCACTTTAGTCTATATTGTAGAATCTGGTTGTGGTAAGCAGAATAACGGCCCCCCGGAGATGCCCACAGCCTCATCCCAGAATCCTGTGAATATGTTACCTTACACAGCAAAAGGGACTTTGCAGCTGGGATTAATTTAAAAGTTCTGAGATGTAAAGTTTATTGTGGATTATCTTCCAATGGAAGGGGCCCATGGAATCACAAGGGTTCTTGTAAGAGTTAGGCAGGAGTGTCAGAGTAGGAGAAAGATTTGAAGATGCTATGATGCTCATTTTGAAGATGGAGGAAGGGACCATGAGCCAAAGAATGTGGGCAGCCTCTAGAAACCAGAAAAAAGGAAGCCAACAGATCCTGTCCTAGAGCCTCCGGAAGAACACAGCCCTGCAGATACACAGATTTCAGCACCTAGGACCCATTCACACTGCTGGCCTCCGGAATGCGAGCTAACAAATTCCAGCTGCTTTAAGCCTCCAAACTTATACTAATTTGTTAGAGCAGTAATAGGAAACTAATGTACTGTTTTTTAAAAATAATGTAACAATTCTCACAGCCATATTTCTCTTAGACTACTGCATATCACTCTTGAACCTTGAACGGGACTATCTTTTGCCTCTTTTCTATCTGCAGAGTTTCTGAATGATCATCTTCAATTTTCCCTTGCAAGTGACAATTCTAAACAACAACAAAAATTGCTTTCAAAGACTTAATTCAAAGTAGACGATTTTTTTAAGTTCTCATAAATCGAGTATCAACACTAACAAAAGAGTCTGTAACTGATCAAAAGAAGATCTAATTAAAACGTAACCGTCAATTGGTTCAAAACAGATTAACCTACAACATAAAAGAAGAAAAATTTTCTCAGTTTTATCACCTTCAAGACAGAATCTTTCTTTTCTGAAATACACTCAATGTCAAATATCAAGATATAAATACACACAATATACCAATAGCTTGTTTATTATTATTTTTTTACTTGCTCAAGATGTGTCTAGGATAGATTACCAAACTAGTTTTCTTAAAACATACATCAGGAAACTATACATTCTCTTCTCTAAGCTTTTTGTAAATATAAAACAAGCTTTAAGCTTTATATATGTAAAATCTTCTTTCCAGATTTTCAGTTTAAATTTTCACTCCGAGGCTGAAAGGAATAGCACAGCAGTTGACAAAGCTTGCTTCAGAGTTGTTCTACTTGGGTTTGAATCCCTGGTCTGCCCTCTACTAGTTGAGTAAAATGGGACATGTTATTTTTCCTCCCTAAGCTTGGTATTGTGGGGTATCAGAATTGGCCACCCAAACATGTGTCTCTTTGGCTTGATTATTTTTAAGGACAAAAGCCTCTGAAACTTTGACCTTTACCCTAAGTGCCGAAAAGAACTGAAGATAAAAAAAAGATCTGTCCCAGGAGAGGCCATCACCATAGATAACTGTGGGTATGGTGGACTAGGGGGATCCTTGCTAAGCCCCCTCTTATCAAAGTTCTCTCTCACTGGTCACAGTGTCTATAGATGGCCCAGCAAACATCTGTTTATCAAACATTTGCTTTTCCATCTCCATGTGAATTGCCTTCATCCCCTTTGAAGTCCCAACCCACCACCCCCAACATCCTCCTCTCTCTTTAGCTGAAGATGGTACTCAAGGTGGTGGCTTCTGCCATTTTGGCGAGTTACTCAGTTTTCCTGGGTTTCTCCCATGTATAGATATTATTAAGCTTTGTTTGGTTTTCTCCTCTTATTCTGTCTCATGTCAATCTAATTCTTAGGCCAGCCCGAAGGATCTAGAGGGGGCAGGAATAGTTCTTCCTCCCCCACCGTACCACACTCAAAGGGGATGACAATACACGCTCTTCCTCATGGTGTGCAGCTGACAATACATATAACGTACTTGCTCTACCACAAGTACAATTTCAATGTCTTAAGTTATTATACACCGTTTCATTCCTCAAAACTCTTAGCACAAAGGCTGGCTCATGCTCAACAAGTATTTGATAGTTTGATTTTAGGGGTGAATTTGCATCAGAGAGAAGTTTTATGTAAAATACAATTGTTCATGAATCTGAAATTTGAAACTTATATTTACTAGGTCCTTAAGTCCACTTTCTCTAGTGTTTATACAGCTGATGAATAATGTTTGAATTCTCTGCTTCCATCAGACAGTTTAACTTAACTACTTAGGAGCACTCTAGCACACCGCGATTTAGATGAGCATTTAAGAGATGGTTTACTAGCAAAACACACGTCCCCATCACAGGAAGTCTGGATGCGCATAGCATATCTCTAGCTCTATTATCATATATGATGTTCTAATATCTCAATGAATATATTCATGTTTTATCCATTTGCCAAAAAGCGTTCTTTTTTTCCCTACTCGTAAGTTGGGAAGATTAAAAACACTCTAAAATTTTAATTGTTCAAGGGCATTTTGAGTCTGCACATACACTTTGAAGCCTAACTTTATGAAATCTGGTTTCAAAGTTTTCTTATTAATTTCAGTGCGTTATAGCAGATGATCAGCAGTAACATACAAGGCCTGTTCCAATTGAATTATTCGTTTTACTGCACTGCATGCAACCTTGTAATGTCTTTGGGATGACTTTTCTCTATAAGAGTATTTAATAGCATCAGATACAAGCTAATAAGGTAAAAAAAATTCACAATTTCTTTACATTCTACTTCACCATTTGGCTTAGGATTGGCTATCATAGGACTTCTCATCCTGGATGAGCAGAACCTAAGTGGAGAAACAAACCTTAACCTTTTCTAAACACTACAGACAATACGATCCCCTTTTGTGGAAAAGTAATCATATTATCCATTTTGCCAATTTATACCATCCTATGCAGTAGAGTATTTTATTAGGGTGGCTTGCCTCTTTCCTCATACCACAAAATAACATAGAAATTTAATATCCAGATGTCCCAAATAGACATGTTTTACAGCTGTTTGAAAAGTTCTAGGACAATAAAAATGAAATATAATGAAACAGCTATATACATTGTGACATGTTTCTAATCATTTTATTTTCTTTTCAACTCTATAAAGTAATTATGATTAAAACACACACTTTTTTTAAAGGCTGCAAAACAGCAATGAACTATGACAACCACTTCAAATTGTGTCCTCAAATATCCACTCACAGGGGACGGCCTGATGGTGCAGCGGTTAAGTGCGCACGTTCCGCTTCAGTGGCCAGGGCTTCGCAGGTTCGGATCCCAGATGTGGACATGGCATCGCTCATCAAGCCATGCTGTGGCAGGCATCCCACATATACAGTAGAGGAAGATGGGCATTGATGTTAGCGCAGGGCCAGTCTTCCTCAGCAAAAAGAGGAGGATTGGCAGATGTTAGCTCAGTGCTCATCTTCCTCAAAAAAAAAAATCCACTCACAAATACACAACTTGAAGCCACATTTCATGCGAATCCTCGGATTCTCCACCCACATCATGAAGTGCTATTTCATGTTGTTAAAGACACAGGAATACAGACTGTGGAGTTAGTCACGTCTGGCTTCTAATCTGGGTTTTGGCACTTATTAGCTACTTAACTTTTCACAAATTACACAATCTGTCTGAGACTCAGCTTCTTCCTCTGAATTCTGGGATACTATTAAAGGAGTATTTTGAGAATTTATGAAATAAAGTTCCTACCACATAATTCATTCTTAATAAATGGTATTATTATGGGCATTGACCAGGAATTCCTTTGTCTCTTCAATGAGAGCATATGTTATTGGAGGACAAAAACCATTCTCATAATTCTTTGAATGTTTTCCTCAATGTCTAGAATGTATCTTGCTCTGTACATACCATCTAATAATAATTTGCTCAGTGCACAAATGTAACCAAAAATAAATAGAGAGCAATGAAGTACAAAACCATAACGCATTGAAATACAAGTGGGAGAAAAGCTCAGCTTCGAAGAATGGGATCTGAGGGGGCTGGTGTCGTCAGGGGAAGACCAACAGCAGAGAGAGTACCAGAACTGGTAAACAAAAGCATTTCCAAATAGAACAAAACTGGATACAGAAAATCCCATAATGTTCTCAGCAGAATACATGTCAGAAGTATGTTTTGACCTAAATGAAGATCATATAAGACAGCTACATAATTCTCTGATTTCTTCATGTGTGTTCAACACTTCTTTATTAAACCATCTTTAGACACCTCTTCTTTAGAATGCAAACAGAAATGGAGGACAGATAATGTATTTCTATCTAAAATTATATCAATAACAATTGTACCTGAAGCTATCACGTTAACAACGGTTATGGTTCATCCGTGTACTTTGCCCTCACGTCTTGTACCTGGAGCACTCACTTATTTAGAAATGTCAATACATTAGAAAATTCCTAAAGTTAATTACACGAAGTGTTCATACATTCATCGAATGGTTTCATCATTTCCATAGTCATAGTGATTCAGAGCAAGTTTGAATTTTCACCAAAAGACCTATGAGGTGATCTGTTCTTCTTAAAGGATGAGGGAGAAAACAGTAATCTAGCCCTGGAACACCCTCCTCCTGCCTGCTACCCTGAGACTTTAATGGCTGCTTCCACGACAAACTTAAAGGGTCCATTCACAGATCGATCCATTCATTCCCCAACCCCAATAAAATAACTGTTGCGTCAGGCAAACTGCAAAGTGATCTATATAAATAAATGGTGAACAGCTCACAGCAGCCCCTGTCCTTCTGGGTCACCCAATTTAGTGGGGAAGATGCACATCAAACAAATTAGCTCACAGATAAACACGGAGTAATAAATCATGATAAGCACTCAGAAATAAAATACACCAAGCTATGAGAGGCCTAACGGTGGACTTAAATTTACATCACGGGAGTGATCATGGAGGGCTGCTCTATTTTTAATCTGAGAATTGAAAAATCAGGATGAATGAGGCATAAAAGGACTGGGAAGAGGGAAGGGGAATGTGACGGTTAATTTTATGTTTAAACTTGAGCAGGTCACAAGGTGCCAAGATATTTGGTCAAACATTATTCTGAGTGTTTCCGTGAAGGTGTTTTCAGATGAGTTTAACATTTAAATCAATACACTGCATAAAGTAGATGGCCCTCCCTGATGTTGGTGGGCCTAATACAATCAGGTAAAGGCCTAAATAAAACGAAGGCTGACCCTCCTCCAAATAAAAGGGAACGCCGCCTGCTTGACTGCCATTGAGCTGGGACATCCGTTTCTTCCTGGCTTTGGACTTGAACTGAAACGCTGGCTGTTCCTGGGTCTCCCGCCTGCTGGGCTTTGGACTAGAACTACAACATCTGCTCTCCCAGGTGAGCAAGCTGACTGCAGATCTTGGGACTTGTCAGCCTCCATATCACGTGAGCCAATTTCTTATAATAAACCTCTTACTATATATATATATATATATATATATACACACACACATGTCCTATTGGTTCTGTTTCTCTGGAGAACCCTGACCAATATAGAAGAGAAAATTTCAGAGCGAGGGATGAGCATCTACAATAACGCTGAAGCAAGAAAGAGCTTAGGGCTTTTATGGGGTGAAATGAAAACAACTGAGTCTCCCCAACAATGCTTACAGAAAGAAGTAACTCAAGAGGAAGCCACAGTGGTGGGCAGGGACCACACCTTAAATGTGTAGGGATGGCAGGAGAGTCTCAAATTTGTCTTCAGAGAATGGGAGACTACTGAATGGTCTTTAAAGTAGAAGAGTGATATGATCAACTTATGTTTTCAAAAACCACGCAGGCTTGGTGGATGGAGGGTACGAAGGAGGTGGAGGGGTTGTTCTACAGAGATGGGGGGAGACGAGTTTAGAAGCTACTGCATCTATCGAGACAAAATAGAGAGGTGGCGTGGACCAGGCTCGGGGCAGCAGTCCATCTCAGATCTGTTCTGCTGGCCTGACCCATGATAAAGGTGATAGCTTATATGGGCACAAAGGAGAGAGTAGGGTCAAGCATGACTTCCAGGTGGATGACATGAACAATGCATAGACGTGGGTGACCTTTCATGAGAAGGGGAAGGCTGAGGAGGAATATTTAGGCAAAGAGCAAGAGTTCAGTTTTTGACATATTAATTTTGATGCCTTGGAGCAATCTAAGTGGAAACGTGACAGAGTTACCTATATTGGTCTGGAGCTCAGAACAAAGATCCGACATGGAGTGTAAGTTTGAAAGTCATCAGATCAGACAGAGATGGTATTTAAACTTCCTAAGGCAAGAGGGTGCAGAGCGAGGGAAAAAAGAGGGAGGAGGACAGAATTCTAAGAATCTCTAATATCCGGTAATTAAGGGGAAATGGAAGAACTAGCAAAGGAGACAAAGAAGCATTATCTGTGAAACAGATTTCTTTGTTAGAAAGTATTATTTTTTAAATTTTCCATAAAGTAATATTGGAACATCTCAAATTCTTTTGGAATAAGAAAGGTTATTTACAGAAAATTTAAATATGGCCAATATTCCTCTCTTCTAGCATTCCTGAGAACAAAGTTCTATATAGACATCATAAATTATTCACAGAGAAACCTGAACTTTCATTATATACACATAACAACCAATAAAAGTATCAGATGACACATAAATGTTCTTAAATTTTAAATAAACAAAATTAACTCCAAAGGTGGAAAACTCACAACGTAATTTCCTTTATATGCAAATATTAATTTATTCAACATTTATAATATAACATATATATAATATATAACTTTTATACTATGTTTTTAAATAGAATTGGACTGGTTCATGTGTAACAAACTTATAAAGATGACATTAAACCTGTTTCAGGTTTATATAATGATTCTTTGAGGGAAAGCAAGTTCCGTAAAACATCAGCAACCCAGGCGATGGAGGTTGGGTAAAAAAATAGTACCTTATAATTCTTCAACAACGTTTAAAATTGCAAAGACCTTTCCAATACCATACACATACATACACACATTTGTCCAGTAAGTGATAATTGATAGTCGAAAGAAAATACATCACCCTTAATTTTTTCAAAAAGTAAAAATGAATAAGGACTGTAACTCAGGCTCAGAAATCAAAAGCCTAAATCCCCAGAGTTGGCAAGTGTGGCCCAGATTTTTACCACGCCACACGGAATAGCTAGAAGTCTGAGCCAGACTTGGGCTGAAGAGAAGGAGGTACTTTCTGACAGACAATCTTCTCCCCATTTTCATCCTCCTACCATCCAACAACCAATTCACGGAGCCATTGGTGAGTATAAACACCATCCTGGCAGATCCTTCATATCCAGTAAGCATCTCAGATGGACCAAAAAAAAGAAAAGAAATAAAAATTCTCACCTTAAGAAGATCTGAAATAGCCATAGCTAAGGTTCTTTAGAATAGAAAGTTCATTTTCCATAGAATACAATAAACACAAACAAGACAGTACCAACAAATTTCCGAGGAGAACAGACTTCATTTATCAAGGGAATACGGTGGAGGCAACAGTTCTTCGCTGAGATTTGCTGAGATCTATGATTGATATTGCTTGAGTTATGGAGTTTTGTCTATGCCTTCCCAAGGTGAACTAGAATGACACAATAGAGACAGGTGTACGCAATGTCTCAGGTGTTTGAGAGACTGAGGTAAGTAGTATTTACAAGTAGTATAGAATTAGATGGTTATTGCTGGGGATGACCCATGCACCTGAGAAAGACAATGGAAGGCTGACAGTGATTTATTACTATGGATGGCAGAATATTGCTGCCCTCCTCCAAAAGATGCTCATGTCCCATTCCCCGGAAAGTATGAATATATTAGGTTGCATGGCAAAGAGGAATTAAGTTTGCAGATGTGATTAAGCTTGCTAACCAGCTTAAAATAGAATATCCTGGGATATCAGGGTGGGCCCAAGATAATCCTGAGGTCCTTCAACATGGAAGAGGGCAGCAGAAGAGGAAAGTCAGAGGATGATGTGACTCTGGAAGAAAGGTACAGAGAGATGCAATGTTGCAAGCCTTGGAGGTGGAAAATGGGCCAAGAGGCAAGATATATGGGCAGCCTCTAGAAGCAGAAGGACAAGGAAATGGATTCTTCCTTACAGCCTCCAGAAATTAGCACAGCCCTGCTGACCCCTTGATTTCAGCCCAGTGAGACCCATGTCAAGCTTCTGACCCACGGATCTGTAAGAGAATTTTTATTGCTTTAAACCATGAAGTTTGTGGTAATTTGTTATAAGAACAATAGAAAACCAATACAATCACCAATTTAAGGTGATGTGTGAAAGCCAGGGAGCCTCCTTGTCAGTAAATGAAAACAATCTCATCTCCTACAGATGGAACTTAATTATAAGGTTAGGAGCTCTGGATGAGGTTGAATTAACTTGAAAAGCTGGCTACATCAAAGTAAGGAGACCAAAAGGGAAGGTATGGAGCCCTGGAGATTTGGGAAATGAACATCTGGTTTGATGCCCTCAAGAATGTTGATTATCAGGTTCCCCTGGACCCTGGACGCCTACAGAAGTGGCACATTCCTCTGTCAGAGACTGGTGCTGGTTGCTTCCCCCTAGCTTGAAGACAATCCAGATGATAACTCTCTGTAAGAGGACACGAGCCCCACTCAGGATTTTCCACCATGTCCTAACAGGCCCATAATGAGAGGTAAGGTACAACTGTCTGGGGAAGTGCTGAGGCTTCAAAGAGAGGAAAGAAACAATACGCCCCAGGACCCAGCCAGCTCTGCCAGCAGAGTCAGTAAAGTAACTCTGGGACTGAGTCCAAGGATGCTGGGTCAACGGGAAATGGAACATGAAGTTAGATAACTGAGAGTTCACTGATGCAGAGACATCGGCTGAGCAAGACAACACTGCTCTCCCTTAGAATCTATTCCTAAACCCCCTACTGGTAGCCAACCCAATAACCAGGATTAAGTTATAACATAACCCAGCCACAGAGGTGTTCAAACCACCAAGGAAGAAAAGACACTACTCTCTGAAGGAAGTGGATTTAGCCATAAGTACAAGCAGAAGCTAGAGGAGTACGTGGGGAAATGGATTCAGAGGGTGCTGGAATAAAATGGGGAAGGATAGAAAGTTGAATAAGGGAGAGTTTTTTATATTGGAGCACTCTCCCATGATAAAGGATGTATTAACACCCTGGTGAGGACCCCAGAAAATGGTGCAATAATACTGGTAGGACAGCCTTGCAAACGGCTTGCAAGTGACACCCCCTTATCAGGGGACATAGAGATGATGCAGCGCATAGGAGAAAAGAGGATTAAAAGACAGACTCTGTTTTATCCCAGGTAAGGGGGATGGATTTGTGCTATTGTAGTCACCTTCTCTTTTTGACCCCTATATTACTGGGCAGGGGCTGCCATAACAAATATCACACACTGGCTGGCTTAAACAACCAAAACTTATCTTTTCCCAATTCTGGAGGCTGGAAGTCCAAGACCAAGGTGCCGGCAGGGTTGGTTTCTCCAGGGGCCTCTCACCTTGGGCCGCAGAGGTCCACCTTCTGGCCGTGTTCTTCCCTTTCTGCATGCTTTCCTGGTGCCTCTTCTTGTTCTTATAAGGACACCAGTCCTATTGGATTAGGGTCCCACCCTTATGACATCATTAATTCTAATCACCTCCTTAAAGGCCTCATCTCCAAATACAGTCACACAAGAGTGAGGGCTTCAACATACGAATTTGGTGGACACAATTCAGTCCATAGCAACTCCCTTGAAAGACAAACATTGGACTGGCCAGATGGAGAAATACAGTGTATGACAATGGAGCATTTCAAAATTCTACCAAGACCACTGGTCATCCAGGGAAGGAGGAGACAAGTGTGAATACTGTTTCATGATCTCTGGGCTCGCTAGAAAATGGGACTAACCGGAACAAATACATTGTTATCACAAAGTGACTAACAAAAAATATTTTTAAAAGATTAAAAAAAGTAGGAAAGCTTGAGTACATATAGAACTTAAAGCCAGGAAACTCACCAACCAACTGTGTCTGTCCTGGTGAGGGGCCTCCCCACCGCGGAGGCAGGGACAGTCAGAAGATGTCACTGCAGAACTGGATTCTCTGAAATCCAGGGAATGACAGGATCCCTAAATAACAGAGGCCATGTTGAGGTACTTAAGCATCAGAAGCAATGCTGGCACAATCACAAGAAGCAGCATGGCGGGAGCGGCAGCCAGGGGGAGGGCGTTCCTAAAATGTCTCTCACCCCAACCCTAAACCGAGAGAGTGAGTCACAAACAGCACAGCCTTTGGGTAAGAATGGGAGATATTAGTACCACCCTTAAAACTCCAAAGACAGCAGTGCTGTTGTCCCCATGATGTCCTAATTTTACTCACTAGTCCACTCAATCAACAACCGGATGGATGCTGGCAGATGAGAGTGGACTACCGCAAATTCAACCAAGTAGAAGCCCCATGTGGATGCTTGGCTGGTTGTGGCATCTTTGCTAAAGCAGACTGATCCAACTTCAGGTCACGGTACCTGGCAATTGATCTAGCAAATGCTTTCTTGTGCATCTCTATCAAGAAGGAGCACCAGAAGCAGTTACCCACATGGGGCAAACAACAATATACATCTACCATCCTGACCCAAGACTAAAATATTTTTTTCATCCTCAGCCATAACATAGTCTGAAAGGATCTGAACTTACTGGACATGATGTAGAATATTACATTGGTCCATTATATCAATAGCATACTATTAAGTGGACCAAATAAGCAACAAGTAGCATGTACTTCAGAAGTCTTGGTAAGACACGTGGCTCAGAGAATGGAAAATAAATGCCATATCAGTGAAAATTTTAGGGGTCTAAGGCCTGAGTCAGTAATATGAGGACAATTCTTCTGAAGCAAAGCACAAATTATTGCTGTCTCATATTGCTCAGGAATAAGAATGAAGCCCAATCCCTAAGAGGCCTCTTTGGATTCAGCAGGGAACATATCCCATGCTGGGAATACTACTCTGACATTTACCATGTGCGACAGAAGGATGTTGGGCTGGACTGGGGCCTGGGGCAGTCGAAGTCTCTACAGAACATACAGACTGCACTGAAGAAATCCTGCAGCTTGGGCCAAATAACCCTACACGCTCCATGATATAAGAAGTATCTTTGGTGGGAGAAGATACCAGGTGGAATATGGCAAGTCCCAGTAAGACAATCACAATGTAGGCACCTAAGGCTTTTGAGCAGGCCCATGCCATTTACAATGGAGAATTATAAATAATACAAAAAATAATCTATGATGTACTACTGGGCCTTGTTTAGGCAGAACCATAAGGTATTAAGAGACCATGTAGCCAAAAATATCCATTATAAGCTAGATTCTGTCAGCCAAGGCATATAAGATCAAGCAGGTCCTGTAGTAACGGGACATCTGGGACTGAACACAAGCAGACAGAGAACACACAAGTAAACTACACACAAAGGTGGTCCAGACCCCTACATCTACCCCATTGTGCTGACTCGTTATCTTCAACTCAGACTGCATGGGAAGTCCCTTATAATCACCAGGTCCAAGAATGGCCCACACATGGGTTGGCTCCACAGGTAACAAGCTAAAAAGGTACTGTCCCTGCCCTGCAGCCCTGCTAAGGAGCGACTTCAAGGACAGCAATAAGGGGAAATCCACCCAATGGGCAGAGCTTCATGCACTTTGTGTGGAAAGAGAAGTGGCTGAGGTAAGAATATAGACAGAAAGAGACTCATTGGCAGCAGTGAATAGCTTGGCTGGCTGGTTGGTAGGAGGCCTGGAAAGAGAACTAAGAGAAGTTTAGCAGCATACTCAAGGGAAGAGGCATGCAAATATGCCTACGGGAGTGGGCACGAAGCAGACACATCTTTGTCTATCACGTTACTGCCCCCAAGAAAGCATCCACCGTGAAAGAGGCATGTGGCCGACTATATTGTCTAAGAAGGCCACAACAACTTCTCCAGTCCCACAAGTCCTTCTTTCAATGTGAACTGACACTATTCCCATCAAGTAGTAGGATCTACAGTCGCTTCCTTTCACCCTGAGTGGACCTTTGTCCCTCAAACAACAGAGTATGGTAGAATTGATGCATGTGACTTCCAAGGCAAGAATCCATGAAAGCCCTTCTCCCATCCAAGGACACTTGCTCTTAGAATCCAGCCTCCTTGCGGTGAGAGAGCCCATATGGAGAGGTCACATGTAGGCATTTCACCTGCCAACCAGCTGAGGTCCCAGCTGACAGCTGGAATCAACTACCACACATGTGAGCAAAGATGCCTCCAGATGATTCCAGTCTCCAGATGTCAAGTCAGCCTCTGCCTTCAATCATCCCAGGTAAGGTCCCAGAAATTATAGGGCAAAGATAAGCCATCCTGACTGTCCCTTGTATGGATTCCTGGCCCACGGAATCCAGGAACATGATAAAATGGCTGTTTTATACCACTAAGTTAGGATGGCTTGTTACAGACCAATGGTAATTAGAGTAAAGCAATAAACAGCCAAACAGAGCGACTTGACTAGTTGACAGCAGTCAGCTTGCCATGAGCCACCTCAATGTTGGTTCAACAGGTACAAGAAGGAAGCAGCCCCAGTGCTGAGCAGCACAGGCTCCCATTTACCAAGGCTTCTCCAGCTACTGCTGCCGCTAAATGTCCAACCTACCAGAGAGCGGACCCTCACATCCACCATTCCTCACGGAGACTAACCAGCCATTTGGAGGTGACTGACGACATTGGATTCTGTTCACAAACGAAGGTGCAGAGAGCCATCTTGATTAGAATTGACACATATTCCGGGTACGGGTTTATCTTTCCTGCCTACAGGACCTCAGCATGCACCTCAATCCAAGGAATTTCAGAATACATGATCCAACCAAACAGGGTCCCTCATAACACGGCACTGGACAAAAGGATTTGCTGAAGAGCTAAAAAGGTATAGCAATGAGTATATGATCATAAAATCCACTGGTTTACCACATCATGCACACTCAACAGCTGCTGGCCTGACAGAGTGACAGACGGGTCTTTTGAAGGAGTAGCTGATACAACAGCTTAGAGACAATGCCAGACTGGATGAGGCACCACACCCCCAGGACATGGTATAACCTTTACTTCATGTCCATTATGTGGAGTCATGTCCCTTGTAAGTAGAATATACAAGTCCCAAAGCTCCATTTACCTTCACACCTAGTGACCCTCATGAGGAATCTGTGCTTCCAGTCCCCATAATTCTAGACTCTGTGTGGCTAAGATGGCCCGGGTCCCAGAGAGGAACACTGCCCCCAGGGACAAGAGCAAGAGTCTCAAACTCCTTTGACAGTCCCACCTAGCCACTGTAAGCTCCTTGTCCAAAAGACAAGCAGGCCAGGAAAGGACTTGCTCCTCAGGCTGGGATACTCCACCTGACTGTTAAGAGAAGGCGAGACCACCGTAAGGCAGGGTGAGGGGGGCAGCACACTTCTGGCACCAGGTGACCCACCTAAACATTGCCTGTGCTCCCCTACCAACCTGACAGCAAACTGACAGCAGCCGCAGCTGTGGAGGCAGCCTGATAAGGGCACGGTGACAGGGTCACCCCACCAGGTTCGCCATCTAGCCCAGCAGAGTTGCCAGCTGAGGGTAAGGGGGATCGAGAAGGGGTGGTAGGAGAGGAGGAGGAGCGTGAGGCTGGTTCTGAGATCAGACGCAGCTGCAGGGGCTGAAGTCCATCCAAGCACTTCCTTCTTGTATGCTTCCTAAGAAAAGAGGGCTGCTCCCTGAGGACTGTTCCCAGACGGGAGGAACTCTCATAAGTAAATATGAACACCATAACGGGTGACTCTAAAGGTGGCAGGCATCATCCAGCACCCTTCTGCATGGAGACATGCATTCCCCCCTCCTCTAGGAGTGTCACCCGCTGACTGCTCACAGGTGAGTTCCTCCCAGGACCTGCCTTCCACCAAAGGGAGCCACGGCTCCCAGAGACATACTGCCCACTCCCCAGGGGCAGCCCACACCCCATGACTGGTAGGAAAGTGGGTAAGAAGGACCTTCCCTCTATCTGGGACATCTCTGAAGGCCCACCCCAGCATCACAGTACTCCATCTCTGAGCTTAGGACTTTGCTGCAACTGAACCACAGTCCAACTTCTCCCTCTGCTCAATGCGGCCTCCCCCCAGGTATTGCTATAACCACCAGGTTATAAACCATCGCATGCGGATCTTCCTCTCAGTGCCCGTTTCCTGGGAAGCCAACCTCTAACATGTGGACACCTCATCCTGCCTTGATCCATCCTGCTTCCTGAGACCTGGGCCCAACTATTTCTCTGCAATACAATAAATCGATTCCAGCTGATTCTGGCTATTTCTAGGCCAATACTATGACCAGGCTAACTCACCTACTCCTCCCCACACAACCCCAACTCCAATCCCAAGAAGAGGACAACGGTATGTTGGAAGTTTGCTTCGCTAATCTTCATTTATTCACTTTATCAATAACTTGCCATCTGTAGAAACGCTGAGTCTTTCAGTAATAATGAGAAAACCTCTACAATGTCACAATGATTGCTGGGAGGATGACAGCTATGTACAACGAATGAGAAGCAGTCAATAGTCAAGCCACCAGAAAATATTCTTAATTTTAGAATAAACTAAAAATATCTAGACTTTTAATTTTTGTCACAACTAAAGATATTTGAATGGCATTTTCATGTTCATAAGATATTTCATCTTTTATTTTGTTTAAGATTCTCTATTCTAGCTTTTTTAGACATGCAACTGAAGTATTAATATAATAGTCAATTAAAAGATAAGCCATCACATATAGATCCAGATCCACTTAAATCTTAGGTATATAATTTTATGCCTCGATCATTAAGACACTGTCCACCTTCATGCAAAACAGAGTATGCATCTACGGTATTACACAAAAACTGGAAGTAGGGAAAGGAATAAAAACAGGGCGTGGGGCTGGCCCCATGGCTGAGTGGTTAATTCCTCACGCTCCGCTTCGGCAGCCCAGGGTTTCACCCGTTCAGATCCTGGGTGCGGACATGGCACTGCTCGTCAGGCCATGCTGAGGTGGCATCCCACATAGCACAACCAGAGGTACTCACAACTAGAATATACAACTATATACTGGGGGGCTTTGGGGGGAAGAAGAAGAAGAAAAAAGGAAGAAGATTGGCAGCAGACGTTAGCTCAGGTGCCAGTCTTTAAAAAAAATAAAAACAGGGCGTACTATTTTCTGTAAGTACTCCAAATATAGCATTAAATGTGTGAGGTAGCAAAAACAAAAAAATCTATGATTAAATTCTTTTGAACTTTGACTTGACTCATCTTTTACTGTATTCCTTTACAAAGGCTTGCAGTTTAATTTGAGATTCTTAGATGACAAAATACATGATGGCCCACTCCATTCAACGATATGATCACAATTTTCAGTGTGTGGAAAGTTATATTCCACAAGTTTCAAGTATCTGGCTCAGGTATGAAGAAGTCACTGTTTAGAGAAAACTCCACAAAACCGATGTTCCTCCATGTTCTTAAAATAAAGAGGTCTGACTCTAAAATATAACAACACAGTTATACCGTAGAATTAGTGAATTCCCGGGTGTGAAGTGTGAAGATATAACGATCTCAGGGAATCTCTCCTGCAGCCAGACTGAATTAAGAGTTAAAGTTCTAAAAGCTCAATTGCCTTTGAAAATTTGGGGGGTGGTCACCGGTTAAAGAAAACATCAGCTGCTTAGCAATGCACAGCACTGCAGCCGGACATAATACCTTTTCTGTTCTCTCGTGAAATGGTTTCCTATCGAAGCCGTTTCTGCATCAATCACACAATAGCCAGAATGGTACAGCGTTACACTATACGACACAATAAGTGCATTCAAAACGCAGAGGAAAAAATGACTCTGATGGCAGCAAATGCTGTACTAAAAGCCTACAACAAATCACTAAACTGCCCTAATTTGTAAGCTTGCAGGTTTGAGGAACTCACGGGCAGCTGAGAGAGGGCAGAACTTGCGATCCACTGTCCTGTGGAGAACAACAAGATTTTAGAGAAAAGAAACCCACTGACAGAGTCTCCTCAATTAACTCTGTGCAAAAAATGCTCAAGCAATACCCAGAGGGAATGCAAGGCAAAAATCAGGCCAAATATGACATTTAACTATCAATCTTACCAAGGCCAGTGATTGCTAATCAGCCCAGGGGAAAATACAGTAGTACACTTGACAGTGGGTATTTTTTATAAGCACGTGCCTACTGTTTTACATGGAGGGAGAGAACGACTCCTGCAGAATATTTAGGAGAGCCAGGTCTTCAGTTTTACAGGTCACTAATTATGAATAAGCTTAAAATAGCCTATCATTCCAAAAATAAATTATACCAGAGAGAGCCGTCAGTACGGACATTTCAATTCTAACAAGAAAAAAAATTATAAATCATATCTTTCTCTTCCAAGAAAGAAAACGGTGTGATATAAAGTGCTGACATTAGCTACCTATATATATTTCTCAGGCAAAAAGCTTGAACTTACCACCCAATTTACAGTTCAAATATATACTGTTTGAGGTAACTTTCATATATGCACACATGAGCTAGCTAACTTCCATGTTTTAATCAATCAGTAAACACACACATACATGAATATAATTTAATAATACCTATAAGAATATATACAAATATTTATTTTTACATACACTTCACATCTGATTCCAAATTCAGCCATCACTAACAGCACGGTAGTTATCTAAAATGTTATGAGTTCAAGATTTCTCACCTATCGCGTTCAAAGATTAGAGTATGGCATAATGTGTATAGAACTCTAAGTACGAGGTGTGGCATATAGTAGGCACTTGATAAATGGCACTGATTTATACAAAAATTACTATATCCTATGTCTGATTATTTCTTAGTAACAGATGGAAAAAAGAAGGCGGATAATCCAAGTTACTTGAATTTGGCTTAAGGATGTATTTTAGTACCCACACTTGAATACAGACATGTCAGATGCTCTAAAAGCTCACCCACAAAAGAGAAAAGACCACCATAAAGACTCGGCTAACAGGGCAGGAGGGGTGGTCTTCTGAGCATACACGCAACGCTGGGCTTCAAGCGCACCCATCACTGTCAGGCAGGGAAAATGAACTGCATGTGCACTGCTGTCATGCATCTAAGGGACATCTCTCTTCCGTCAATCGCAAAACATAGAAGAAAAGAGAAGTAATGTGAGTTTCTGAAGATAATGCTGTAAACTAGTGAACGATACGAACATGAAGGTATTGCAAAAGATATGGTAAAACAAAACGAATGTCAGGTGAGAGACTGCACGCCCTGCTGTCAACATGGAATCAGAGTCAGCTCTGCAAGGGAAGCAGGCAGGCCAGCAACTCCTCAGCTGACTCCGAAGTTCAGCTGGTACTCCAACAGACCCCGTCTGTGAGCACACACAGACAGACACAGACACACAGACACACAGACACACACACACACACACACACTCAAAGACAGGGTCAATATGTGAACACGTAGCTCTAGAGTATATACATACAGACTCTATACACAAATATATATTTGTAGTGTGTGTGTATAGAGAGAGAGAGACACCTCCAGATATTTTCTTCAGCTTTTCTCTGAAATCAGAGAGGTGGTTAAGCACAAGGTGTCAAAGGTACGACTGCTTTGCATAAGTAAACTTGGAGACTTAAGGCGTTAACCAGGGAGTTTTCAACGATGATAGAAAACTAAAAACTTAAATGCTTTTTGAAATATTAACCAAAATCATACAGTAAATATCATACAGTCCGACAGTAAAATCCCAGAATCACAGTGAGCAGGAAGAAGGCCACCTTGAACCCCGGCTGCTGCCACTGGAGGAGGGTTGTTCTGAGGCCCAGGGAATAATCAGAGAATACGAGGTAGCCTCTGAGTGAAAAGGCTGCAGCCCCCGGAGAGTTATTCTCGTCTTGGGTAAAGAACGGGAAGCTTCTAAACCCCGATCTTCACAGTGATGATGTCATCACGCAGCTTACAACATTGCAGGGAAGGGTCGTAACGGAAGACAGCTGCGCCTCCTTAGACCACTATACCTCAACGAATCTACACGCGACAAAGTAAGAACAAAATTAGCCAAAGATGGACCTTTCATTAATTGTGGTCTAGGACTGGAAACTTTAAAATTAATGTAGCAGGTCTGCACAAGGCAAGGGTCCAGGTGGGCAGTCCAGTGTGGAACACGAACCAAATGAAAAATCTGAGTGAATACAAGAACGAGGGAAGAAGCATAATAATGGTGCAGAGTAAGCCACGAAAAGCAAGGAACAAGTGCAAGACCAGGACAAAAATATTAACTACACCACTTCTTGAGAATAACTTCACCAATTCTGAGACACTGAGGGAAGACTGACAACTGCAAAACTACAGGGCAGGGAGATGTGGGCATGGTACAGAGTCCGCTGTGTGTATATGCTTACGGTGACCTGCCGAGCGAAGTCACTATTGTTCCTTCCACATAAGGGGGAAACCTACTCTCAACTAATAATTTTGTTGTCTGTTTAAAGCCTCGGTAAAGATGACCTTTTGGTTTGGTTACCTGACCAATATTCCCAACCAACATCTAGCTAATATTCTGAGACTCAGAAGACCAGCCTCATTCACTTCTTCCATCGAGCTAATTATATGAATAGGGATTATTGATGTGAACTACTTTTCGCCCTCAAAAGTAGAAAGTAAGTGTTTGCCAAGAATAATTAAAATGCATTATGTATAAAAATGCTTTCTTACATACGTAGCTGTTGCAGTTTAATACTGAATATAGTCCAAGCCTTTTCAGTTAATTCTAAAGATTTTTTTAAATGATAGGATGAGTAGGTGGGAAACAGCAATTTTGGTCAGTTTTGGGTCAAAATCAGATGTTACACGATAAATTTGTACAGCCCCATTTAATGACTTACCCTCATTATCTCTGTTTTTATTTTTAAATTATCAAATATTTGTATTCTTGTAAATATATGCCTAATTTTTTCCATTTGGATGGATTATTTTTATTTATTTCTATTTTTCAGTTAGTCTTGAAATGGCAAGATATAAAGAATATACTTGCTCCTTGATATAAAAACAAGTCTTACAGATATACTTGACCACACACATATATAAATATACTCATGACCATTAGTGTAGGCTACACTAATATTCTTTGGAGCTCTTAAATGAGGGGGCTACCAGCTCCCACCGCCACCCCCACCATTAAGCAGCAGCAGGAGAAACTCCAGGGTTATGTGGATTGAGAAAAGGAGGCTGCCTGAGGAGCAAGACTGACCATATGTGCATACAAGATGTAATATCAGATGACATTTTCATGCACGTATTAATATCACATATATTGTTTAAAATATGCCACAAGTTGTTTTTAGCTAGATATATGCACTGGAATATTTTTTTTCAAGAAAAACATTACTCACTCTCTGTTACTTCCTCACCCCTTACTCTGTTCCAAGACCCCGATGGCAGTCCTAATATGAGGTCCAACTGCTAGAGCATTTGAGGGAGCCTTGTTAAGAAGACAGAGGAAACTCTGCATGCACTCTCCCCCTATCCCGGATATAAAAATGCAACCATACTTTTCATTCTTGCTGTTATTTGCATTTCCTCTATTTTATTTAGGGTTTTATTTAGGGTTTATTAGATGCAGAAACTGAGGAAGAGAGGGATGATGATTTTTGCCTGTGCTCAGACAGCAAAGCAGCCGCTGAACAAGAAAAAAGACCAAGTTTCCCAACAGTTTTCAACTGCATCCTGCTGCCTTGCACAAAAATAAAAAACAAGAGGGAAAGCACATAGCTCTCTCTTGATAAGGGCAGGGCACTCATCTCAGCAGCTGTCCATGTGTAAAGAACAACATGACGCTTTAAGTCATTGTGGACCCACAGTCCGCTGCTTCCAGGTAGTAGGCACTCTAAAAATGCTTTGAAAAGTCTTTGACTTTAACTCCAAAAGGAGCTGCTACGTAGCTTCAAAGCTTCTCAAGTTTGCCTAAAATTGCGGAGGGCTCAGCATCCCACAGGAACTTTAGAGATAACTCTCTCATCTTCTGATGAGCAGGTCAGGGGGCTTCAAACTGAACACACACAAAACCAGAATCTTGGTGGACACAGATGTCTGAGCAAGCTTGAGAGCATCATACAGTAACATTTATACTCCACAGACCTACACTTGTGGGGGATGGCACAGGCTAAAAGACAGATACATCTTTCCAGTCAGGGTACCTTTTGGAGAAATTGCTTAGGCTTTGCTGGTCACACATTCCAGGGCTATTTTTCTCTCTGCACCACTAGTCCTACAACTGGGATCTATGCTGTAACGACATCTTTCCGCCCTCTCTGCCTATGTCATGCCAACCCACTTTCAGGGCTCCATGATGAACCAGCTTCCTCAAGTTTCCTCCAACCATGACACCAACTGCAATCGCTCTCTCTTCTCTAGGCACAAACATTTGCTTGTTTCTCATAGCCTCATTTTGTTTGTCTTTCTATTTGGCTTTATCTCCTCGATTAACCTGTAAACTCTTTGAATTCACAGCCCCAACTCCATAGCTACATGTGTTATGCACATCAACTGTACATTAACTTGTTGACTAGAGTAACCAGAACTTACACTAAACCTGCCCAGAATCTGCGCAGAACTCCCACCTAGTCACAATTTCTGAGACACCACATATTTCCCTCAGATTTTTCTATCCTTCTCAGGATACTCATGAGAGCCTCGTCCTCTTTGCAGGAAGTCCACCTGAGGCAAGGCAAGGACCCAATGCACAGAGTCCCTGGAAGTAGCAGAGAGAATGCCCTGATGCTGAGCCTGTGCCCGCCTCGCTTAGGTACCCGAGTCCCACAACTAATTAGCAGGAAGGATTGCCCGGCCCAGGGGGACCACAGGCTCTATTTAAGAGTTCCTATGTCCCCACATCTTTCCCTGTCAGGAGGCCAGAGAAATCTCCCTGAAGATGTCCTTCTGTCAAACAGCAGACACTTTCCTTTCTTTTGACACACATGAACAAAGTTCTAATTACTTCCAAAAAAAATTATTTTGCTGTTATGCCATTACTGAAAGGGCAGTTACATTTTCCTAAAAGCCTCTGCAGGCTAGCATCTTATTTCCTGCACACCTCTTTGAGATCTCAGTTGCCTTCTGTGCTGTCCTGTAGGACTCTGGGAGGCCTCGCTACGAACCCACCCTTCCTCCTCCAGACAGACAAGTTTCCCTTTCCATAAAGTCACTCCATTTTTTTATCCCATCCATTCTCCTTACAACAAAAGAAGACAAGAAATAGGCTGCTTGCAGATACGGTAACATGTCACATCCTTGACCCCATCTGTCAACCACACAGAGGCCTTAGGGTAGCTTCGACTGGGAAGAGCAAGAAAATGATGTCTCCTATTCTTATGCAAAGTTGTGGAGGCAGCATACTACAAGACAGAAAGAATAAGTTACCTCATAATTTCTAATACCTTTGACCCTACCATCATCTGTCTCTAACCAATAAATTTATTGCAAATGTGTAATAGCCAAAAAGATATCTTCCTAAGATTTGCAATCCTCTTCTGTGATTGTAAACTCCTGGGGAATGTATGATTTGGATTATGAAATGGAAATCATCCTTCTCACTGAATTCAATCAATGACATCAACAGGAAATGAAATAACATGTTTTAAAACACAAGATTAGGAATGACACAGTTATCTGGGAAGATTAGTAAGAAACCAATATAAAAAGAGCTTACCTGGGAACAGCGCAAAGCAGTATAGTTAAGAAAGAAAACAGAATTGTACTGATACAAAATGGAAAACAACGTGCATGCCCCAATAATGGAGCATGAGGGACTTTAGTAACTTGACAAAAAATATCCACCCAACGAACGTGCCTGGACTCTGGAAAAAAGAGCTGTGACATTTCTTTCTGTAAAGAAACCCCACAGTCAGTGTAGGACCACCATCTCACCAGCACAATGGAAAGCCTTTGCCTTAAATTAGTGGGATGATTTAATGACGTCTTAGAGTCTCTTCTCACCTACAACTTTATGATTCGATATGGTGAAAAATTTATTAATTTGACTTGAAAATAAAAATAGGATACAGTTTTCTATGAATGCAATCACTTATTCAGTCCGCTCTAAGTAATATATCTACATTGACAGTCAGTGAAGCAAAGAAATGAAATTTCATGTTGCGGGACTATTCAGTTAATGGCAATTATAGTGAAGCTTAAAACGTTCACCCTATTCATACTTGACGTGCATTCACATAATATTTTGCTTGTCCTTCCAAAAGAGCCAAAAAGGAGAGTAAGATCGTCCCCAATCTAACTGCGAGCTGACAGCACACACTCCAGGTTAACTACAGCTGCCGAAGAGCACCAGCCCTGGAGCTCAGCTCCAGGAGGACAGGGTCTATCTGGCTCTTTATCTTTGCCTTTGTGGGTTGCAAGCCTTGAGCCTAGCTCTTACGAGACTCTTCCCAAAGCATGAGGACAGAGAACGTGAGTGATGAATCACCTCTGTAGGTGGAAAGTGACCAAGACCAGGGTTCCCAATACTGTCTTAATATGACAAGAACTGGACCCATAAGGCTCATGCTGTAGTCACATCAACAAGCGCCCTACACCAATCACATCAAAACAGTAAGTTTTAAAAGAATACAGAGCATACTTTTGCAGAAAAGTTTGCTCGTACTCTGCTTCTCAAAAGAGGTTTACGGTGGTTCCCCTTATAAAATAAAAACTAAAATAATTTTACCAATATCAATAAGGAGAATCAGAACCAGAGACAGTAAAATTAAGTCAAGAAATCAAGATCATGAAAAAATGCCTTCCTCGCATTTCTTTCGTGACATCTATTCACCAGCACTGCCTGCTCTTTAAACTTCTACTTCTAACTCTTAATTGTCTGAACCCTGGCACCCTCGCCGACTTACTCTCTAGAAAATGAGTTCTTAGACTTGATGTACAACCTGCTCAATCTAAACTAATGAATAGTCGGCCTAGGGGCTTCCCCAAGGACATACAGGACATGAGCAAGTAAACTGCATAGAAGAATCTGCCCATTTTGCATGCAAATTCTCAGTAATATGACCAGCAAGGACAAACTTGAATGGATAAAAATAACCCCAAGATATAAGGGCAGCCCACTTTTCCTTGTGACGGTGGCCAGTGTGGTGATGATATGAGTCTGTACGTGCATGTAGGGTCAGTGGGGTGAGGCAGGGGAAAAGAGGTTACAGCTGGTTGTATGTGAGAGAGCTTCAGACAGATTTTTTCCCAGCAACGTTTATTAAAGTCATCTCCTCCTCTCCTCCACAGGCTGAAACCCTAAGCATTTAATCAGTCAAAAGCAGTATGTGACCACAGGGTCTCTCCAAACTCAAACTGGACAAAAACCACAATTCAACATACCTTGGGATAACTTCGCCATGAAAATAACCACATCCTAGAACTGGCTTTAATGCTCACCTCCCATAGCATCCTTATCCATTTGGGTCAATCCGTCCATCTGGATTCAACCCACTGAGAGTCTGAAATATCTTCCAGATCCTTCCTGTCCAGCTTATCTCAAGGTTCTCAATTCCACCAAGTCTTTTCTATCCAACTACTCCCTGGGGTGTCATTCTTAAATTGGATGAGATTAATTGATATTACTTGAACTGAGTGAATAGAGCTTGCTAATTTGTCATACACATGTGTTTGATAAACTTACTCTATTTATTGTTTCCAGCGCATCCTGGAAGCTATTTACGGACAGTGCACTACGTCACGAGACCAAGTTATTATTTGATTTGGCTCCCACTAAAAACTGTTCAGACATGGACAGACATTTTGCTCTTCATTTGTGGTGGGGATTCATCCTGTGCTAATGAAGTTACAATCTTTTATTAGCCTCCCTGGAAACTAAGGGTGTGACGAGCCAGAAGTAAAAATACAGTGTGCAGCAATGGAGCAGTTTTTCCTTTTTTAGCAAGACAACTGAGAAGTTTACAGGAAGTGTGCATCTCAATTTTATGTCATTATCAACAGGATCTCTAAAAACACAGTTTAACAGCCCAAATAGTTTACTGCCACAGAAGGACTTATAGAGAAAATCTTCAGAAGTAGCACCATGCTTTGGATCACTCAGCTCCAGGAAGTCCAGAAAGTATACACGGAGGTGGGCTTCACACAACAACCTCTGATGCTATGTGTAACTGGTTAAGATAAACCTAATGCAACGGGAGTTCAAGGACGTGAATAACGCCCAAATGGATACCAGTTCCTTGTTCATTTAATGACCCTTTGGTTTTTCAGTGATGTTTAATTAAGTAGGAAGAAAATTAAAACTTTGAAATTCTGAGAGTATTTCGAGGAAAAAGATTGAGTACAAATAACTTCTTAAAATCGAGAAGGGAGAATCCATAAGTTAAGAAAATGGATTTTAAAAAACACACCAAATGGACATTATCCATCAAAATAGTTAAAATGGATGTCTTAGAAAGTCCACATGATCTTTTTTTGATGCTGCTCTATTATAAAGAATTTGTTTTGCAACATTTCTTTCAGAAGTGTTTTCAGATAATTTATATTACTGTACTGCTATCTCTGATACGACATATATAAGGAACATACAGGAAAAATGCCATGTTTTTAAAAGACTTTTTTGAATGTCATCAGAATTACTGGCAGAGAGTAAACAGGCAGGCACAAATTAAAAGATAATCTCTCTTACCCAACAGCCCCCCACACACGAATCTCAGCTCCTGGGCAGTCAGTCTGCCAAGCATATTCCACATACATGAGAATAAGTTCCAGGTCTATAGCAGAAACTTTTACACTTAAGTACGGAGCCTGGGGGCCAAGCTGACTGAGCACAGTAGTAACTCAAGAACACAATCCATGCAGTAAACAAATGTTACCAATTCACTAGAGAGAAGATCTGATTCAAGGTCGGGGTTTTCCAGCCATGAAGTGGAAGACTGAAGGGACTGACTAGCCATTTCAAAGAAGAAAGGTTACTACGATATATTTCTAAACCTCGTAAATAATTTTAGGCTACAATGAAGTGATTTCGCCTGAGTTGCCTATAAAATATTTTTTATCTCATCTTGGACCTAGTTACTACAACATAGTATTAAGAACTAATACTCTGTGCAGTATGAATGGTTTTACATCTGGCGAATATAGACAAGTAAAGGCACACAGTAAAGTTCCTATCTAGGCCTCTGAAGTCTCTGTTTATAATTGCCCTGCTTTTTAAAATTAATCATTTTCAAGTTTCTTCATGTAAAATGTTCAAAACACACTTTATAACATCACACTAACTCATATGTCTACGTCCTTTACAACTGATCGACCTTTTATAACTAAATAGAAATGAACTGTTGTCTTCTTCATGAATGCTTCCACAAATAAAAATAAAACTACTTTAGGTGAAGAAGGGTCACGATTTACGCAGTCAGGGCAATGAATCACAAAGTCTCTATCACTGCCTCTCCGACCTCAGTGTGCAGCAGAATCGTCACCTGCGGTGAGGAACGCAGATGGTGGGTCCCACACGATGAATTTCTGATTCAGAAATTCTGGGAGGGGCCCAAGATTCTGCATTTCTAACAAGTTCCCAGGAGATGCTGACGCGGAAGGTGAGGGGTTCCCTTTGAGAATCTAACTTCTGGGATACATAAGACATATCTGAAAAGTAATATATAAATATATTTTTTACACCCACCTCAGAGCTGTGACATTCATAACGACCAGGGATGCTGATTAATTTTCAAAGCTGATTCTATTCCTAGCTAAGTGACTAATAACCACATCAATATTAAAACAAAACAACCTAAGACCACCACCTTCATCAGCTCAGGAGCAGAACTGACTCCTCCTTCAGGCGTAAGCAACAAGGGCACAAGATTAGTGTAATGCAATGCTTTCCTACCTGTCTCCACGCACAGATCTTACCCTTTTCCACCGCCCAACAAGAGACTTACAGGGACAAATAATCTGAATGACAAAAGTGACAGGGAAATGGACTTCAGACAGTTTGAGCAACATCTCCTCCCCCCCATCTTTCTCACTTCTCATTATCCCCCTCCACACACACACACACACAGACACACACACAATGAAAAAAAAAACACACACTTCCTTTAGCTAGGATGATCTGAACCAATAGAAGTGAAATAAAGACGTGGACCCGGGATAAGAGGAATTAAGACTCTCCCGCACTAGGCAGGGAACAGCTCCTTGGAAAGGCTCATCTCCAGCATTCCTCCATCCCTAGCACCAGGCCACTGTCAGCTGCTCAAGGACACCAGAGTCCAGCAGAAGCCAAAAGAGCACCAAATGAATTTCTGCTCTCCTCAAGGCCCCCCTTCTGCTATCAGCCAAGCAGTAAGATCTGCCTGGTCTCAGCATCTCCCTCATACACCCACCACCACCACCACCACCACTGCCACCACCATCACCAAGCAAGCTCTCTTTCATCTGGGAAACAGGGAGTGGAGAGGGAAATTAAGATGCTTAGAGGTGGGAGGGAGTGAAGACTTCCTGGAGGAACTCAGTAGGGAACTAAGAAGACAGGAAAGGGGACAGCAGATGGATCGCAGGAGAGGCCAGAGCTCGGTGCTCTGGACCCCCTCCCTCCCCGCCACCCCCAGCACTGCTCAGCCCTGGACAGAACACCGTGGAGAGAGTAAAGGCTGAGTCGGATCTCCCCGCTAGGTTCCCCAACACCC
This sequence comes from Equus quagga, assembly GCF_021613505.1. Taxonomy (NCBI): domain Eukaryota; kingdom Metazoa; phylum Chordata; class Mammalia; order Perissodactyla; family Equidae; genus Equus; species Equus quagga. The sequence continues at coordinate 3,730,708 of NC_060268.1, read as the reverse complement.
TCCCCCTGCGCGCCCCACGGTGCCAGAGAGTTTGAGGACTCAAGGTCCCCTTGCACCCGCGCCTGCCCCGCAGTCAGTTCTCGGGTCTGCAGAGAAAGCTCCGACACTTCCACAAACACTGACGCCCTTCGCGCGGGGCAGCCGTGGACCCAGCACTGCAGCATCGGGGTCCGTCCCTCCGAGCGAGACCAAAAGGCAGTGGCTGCATCTCCAGCACACATTCCCTGGATGTCGGCCCTCGGGCGCTGGGGGCCAGTCTGGGCCTGCTGTCCCCTCAAGGGCTGTTCTCCTAACCTCCCCACCATACCTCGAGAACACAAAAGTTATTTTTCCTTTGCAGCACCGCCTGCTTGTCCCAGGAGAAGACGCACATTCAGCCAGAGCCTGGGTGCGCGTGAGTGCATCTTTCAGTCCCGAAAGCCAAGGGTGCCAACTGCTGACAGTCAAAGGAACCTGGATTCGCTCTTGAGGACTCAAAAACCTCCCAATTAGCGAGCTCGTCCTTCTCTGGCCCTAACCCGCCCAGACCTGGGTTCTCCGGAGAACCGAGATCGTGTTCCTGTTGCAGCGAGCTGGTGTCCTGCCCCGGAGCCGGGACGCGCGGACTTGGCCGTCCGTTCATTCATGCATTTGCTCATCCATTCACATAAACACGTCCCTTAATTGTGTCTGGCACGGAGAATCTCGCCTGCTATTTTCCCCTCCCCAAGTCAGTGCTCATGGCAACGGCTGGTGCAGAACGCAACTCAACTGTCACCCCACTTCCTGAGCCGGAAAATCAAGTCATGTAGGCATTGACAAAAAAAAGGAAAAGGTGGAGAGGAGGAGGAGGCGGGGGGCGGAGAACGATGGGGAGCTCACTGGGGTCACATTCGAAGCTTCCCTTCGGGGGAAACCGCGGCACCGACAACGCGGCGTGCCAGGAACCAAATCATTATTCAATCACAGCCTGCTGGAGCTCGGTCCCTGGCGGGGATGAACCAAGCGCAAAGTCACCGGTTCGTGCGAGTGCGATGCTGCCGGCTCGCCCCAACTCCGAGCCCGAGCCGAGGCGCCGGGAGAGCGGCTCGCAGCCCAATCCGCAGCGCGCTCGCCGCCTCCTTATCGCTCCCAATAACGTGATCAAGTGTAAATCAAATGCCACGCCGGGAGGGGCCCGGGACGGCGTGAGTCGTGCCTTTCCGCTCACCGCCCCTCTCGCCTAAGAACCACAAGGTCACGATAGCGTCGCGATTCCACTCACCGTACACTCCTTGGCCGGAGATCCCCTCCAGGAGGACTGTCAGCAGCCACACGAGCCCGTACACTAAATCCATCTTCACGTGAACATGAACATATCCAGCCCGGGGGGGACGCAGCGGGACCTTCCCGAGGCCGGCGGCCGGCGGCGCGCGCTCCACTCGCGCCCGGGCCGAGCGCAGGTGCCCGGGCGCCGCTCGCCCAGGAAGGCAGCGCGGTCCGTCCGTGCCTGTCCGGCGGCGGCCGGGAGCGGAGCGCAGGAGCCCCGCACACCCCACACTCATGCACACACACGCACACACACTCACACGCACGCCGCACTCACCCCGGGCGCCTGGGGAAATCGCAGACACCGGGGAGGGGCAGGGGGCGTGCGGGAAGGGAGCGGAGGGCGGCGGGCTCGCGGCTCCGCAGCGGCGGCGCGCTGGGCGGGCGGCTGGCGGCGGGCGCGGCGAGGGGCCGGGGGCCGGGCGCTGCGAGCCTGG